>NC_051154.1:29387274-29559773 GCF_013339745.2 Dermacentor silvarum
GCTTCAACGGAAACTGAGCGGCGAATGCGCATAAAGGTCAGAGCCGTGTGGAGATAAGAGACGGTGCGGTCGAACGAACGACGAGCGCGGTTGTTGGCAGCGTAGAAGTGCGCCCCCCCCCCCCGCGCTCCTTCCGGCGCTGGCTTCCCGCTTCCTTGCTTGCGCGTGGGAGAGATAAGAGACTGTGCGGACGAGCGACGAGCGCGGTTGTTGGCAGAGAAGTGCCGGCGCTGGCTTTCCGCTTCCTTGCTTGCGCGTGGGAGATTGAGTGCGTTCGCTCTCCGTGATAGCGCACGTCCCCGCACGCTGCCTCTGGGGCATACGGCGCGCGGCGAAGATTTTATCTATACGGAACCTCACGGCGACGGCGGCGCCGACGGCAGAAATCCGGTTGAAGTGTCCATATAATTGCTATCGCAATAATAAATAAGTTTTAACCACCACCACCAAGACAAGCGTGCGCCTCACTACCGAGTCGCGTCCAGCGATCCTTGCTGGTCCTACCGCGCAACTTGCCTCGCCACCGTACCCAGCTGCCACTTCCGCCGCGCCCGGAGTGTCGCCCGCGGCGCCTTTCTCCCGCGTTGCCCTGCCAAAGCTGCACATCCCGAGCTTTTCTGGGGAGCGACGCGACTGGCAAGGCTTTTGGAACCAGTACCAGGCAAGCATTCACTGCAATGACTCGCTCTCGAAGGTAGACAAATTTAAATATCTGCTGACGTACCTGTCCGGGTCAGCTAAAAGAGCAATTGAGGATATCCGCCTCACTGAGGCAAACTACGATGTCGCCATCAAGGTGCTGTCTGACCGATTCGGCCGTCGCAACATGCTGGTCGATGACCACCTGGACCACCTACTCGCAATGGCACCTATTCTTAGTTCCGCCGATCTAGACAAGCTTCGAAATCTCTATGACGAGATCACTTTCCGCACAAGCGCACTGGAGGGCCTTGGCGTTTCACCAGATGAGTATGCTGCTGTTCTGCGACGTGTCACCATGAAGGCCTTACCACCTGACCTTGGTATCCTGTATCGTCAGCGGCTGAAGGAGGCTTCTTCGTCGCACCACGTTGAAACGGTAGTGGTTACAGAAGACAAGTCCCATACAGCAAGTAAAACATCTGATGACCTTCCTACGAATTCAAGTAGAGGCGAGGGAGGAAGGCGCTCTCGATCAAGCCAGCTCATCTGCAAGTCAGCGGCTTCATCCACGTGAATCGCGACCTCTGGAGCTAAACCCGCCCTCTGCAGCGGCTCTATCAATTGAAGTAAGAACGCCGTACACGCGTCCTTGCCTCCTGTGCAACGCATCGGACCACACAGTTCAGGAATGCTCCACGTCGCTGACTTTAGAAGCAAAACGCAGGAAGCTTCAGGCGCGCAGGCGTTGCTTCCGCTGCGCCAAGCGCAACCACGTTGTCACTGAATGCCGAAGCGCCAGGAATTTGCAATGCTCCCACTGTGCTGGACAACACTTGACGTCGCTGTGCAATGTGTGTACTGTGACTGAAAACGAAGCAAAGCGTCTGGGCAGCGCGTCGCTATCCGTGCAACGTGCAAGCGGGCCGGAGTCCATCGACACACCACCTCGTGTAACATCCGTATCCGCGAGTGGCACCGGTGTCATGTCGGTATTCCTACAGACGGGTTGAGCTTGGGCTGTCGCACCAGCAAGGTCAATTTTGCTGCGTTTGCTGCTGGGCACGGGCAGTCAGCGCACTTTTTGCCCGGTCTTAATTGCCCGGTCCAAGGCGTGGAGCGCCTCACCATATTCACGTTCGCGTGACCCTGACATTCACGTGACCCTGACATGTAAACGAGTGTCCGTTACACTCCGCAGCCAGCACAGTACCAACGAGACCACTATAGATGCCCTCGAAGTGCCGGAAATCTCTGCGGTAACCAGCCCACCAGCGGATGGCGCGATCATCACCATGATGACACACCACGGTCTTGTTCCCGCTGATGCACGCTCCGAGGCGAAGACTTTCCGGGAGGACGAGATCAGCATCCTGATAGGCTCCGACTTCTACTGGGTCGTTGTAACCGGCCAGACATCTCGATAATCGCCTCAAGTTACTTCAGTGGAAACCCGTTCTGGATGGACGGTCCAGGGAACCCTCCACGACTTCTCCCAAGATTCAAATGTACAAAGCACGTCTCTGGTCTTTGGTACTGGAGAGCCTCCCAGAGACGATGCGCCGACGAAGTATCCTAAAGCCAAGAAATTTCCACTTCCTACAAGGCTGTCCAAGCGTAACAGACGAGGTTCAAGCAGATTCCCAAAGGCTTCACGTACTCCGGACGGTAATTCAAGGACGAGTACAAGCATGACAACACGCAACTACGTCAAGACGCAGTGTACAAACGTCGCCCTTCCGGAATGAACGCTGGCGCACAAGGGTCTAGCAAAGCTCAACATACACGGAGACACACGTACTGCACAAATGCTACGTCGAGCCCCGACTTTCAAACGTGCAACGTGCTTGCCTCAAGAGTTGGGCGCCACGCTATCCCAATCAACAAGCATCGATCTGCGACGTCGAAGCATGCATCGACCAGCTTTATCAGACCATCTGTGGAAGCGCTGGCGCAAGGAGTACTTGCTGCCTCTGTGCTCTGCACTCGAGGCGACACCCAAGCTGCCACCACGACTTCAAGTTGGAGACATCGTCCTGGTGCCCGACAACGATTCGCCGCCTATCCTGTGGAAGCTGACACGGGTGACGGAACTGCTTCCTGGTCGAGCATGCTGCCTGAAGTTGGCGTCCGGCTCCGTGATATGGCGTCCCGTTCAAAAGTCAACTTTTTTTGAAGCCGGCAGCCTTTAGCAAATTTGTCGGCCGCGGGAGTGTGTTGCAAATAAAGAAGGAGGTAGGCCGAGCACATGCAGCGGCCACGGGCGCTGCTCGCTCAGTTGCTACCAGATGACGAACGAGTCAGACGTCCGGGTCCGGGCCTAATCCCCGTCGTTATTTTGCTACAGGCCTCCTGAGTAATTCTGACAATCTGGGGATCTTTAACGTACGTCTAAGTTCAAGTTAAGAGCATGTTTAAGAGCGTTCCCATCGGAATGCGGCAGCCGAGGTTGGGTATCGAATCCGCTGCCTCCTGTTTAGTGGAATAACGTCATAGTCCATGAGCAGCCGCAGTTCATACGCATTGATGGATGGAGAGTTATAGCGGCGGAAATGAAAGAAATAGTCGAACGCCTTTATAACGCAGTGCTTGGAGCCTGCGAAATCATTCACTGTACAGATCACTTCATTGTAAAGCTAGCGCGCCACACAGCTCACATTAGAACCGGTACAGAATTATTCCTTCGTCATACAGCTCATTTCGTTGTAGAAGTGTTCGCTGTAGTGGCGCTGGAATGTAGCTGTACTTGCCTGAAATGCTGTAGAGCCCATTTAAACAGCGCTCGAGTGATTAAAGACGGGTATACGCGTATCGACACAGTCTGTTTAGTATGAAAACAGAAAACTTCGGATGTGGTCTTGACGATGACGAAGTATAGTGAGTAGATGGTCTCCTCCATGTTGGCTCAGCCATTAAAAGACCCTTGTGCATACATCTCCCCTTCTTCCTTCCCCTTGACATCTTGGCGGAGGAGCGGGGTAGACACCTACGCAAAACTTAAAATTTTACCATTCAGGAAGTAAGTAGACGTTTATTCAGCGTGAAAATTGGTGGGCAAACTTCCTGTGTTTCATTTCGTGACCAAAACGTGCTGTAGGTGTTGTCAGTACCGTAGTCACATAGTTCGCGGTATTTTTGCGAAATCAGGGTCCCCTTTATTCAGGAAAAAACTTGTAAAAGAAGCCAGTCTAGCTTGTGTTCATTTTCAAATATAATGGAATCATTTTTGAAATGCGTAAGCATTTCTATGCCTACCCAAACTGGAAAACCGTTCGTCCGTCCGTCCGTCCGTCACGTAAGGCGATCGCTTTCAAGGTAGGGCCCGCAGCAGCGAGCGAATTGACCTCCGTGCTGCCTCTCGCTTCAACGCGAACAAAGCGACGTCCCTATCGCATATCGCTTTCAAGATAGGGTCCGCGCGTCTCGCTTCAACGTGAACTAAGCGGCGAGAACACAGCTCACACGAAGCTATCAGCACTCGCCGAACTCAGTCCACATCAGAAATCGCTTTCAAGACAGGGTCCGCACGTCTCGCTTCAACGTGAACTAAGCGGCGAGAACACAGCTCACACGAAGCTATCAGCACTCGCCGAACTCAGTCCACATCAGAAATCGCTTTCAAGACAGGGTCCGCACGTCTCGCTTCAACGTGAACTAAGCGGCGAGAACACAGCTCACACGAAGCTATCAGCACTCGCCGAACTCAGTCCACATCAGAAATCGCTTTCAAGATAGGGGCCGCGCGGCCGCGCCATACGCAGCCACCGTGGGAGCGGTTGATTACGATTCATAATGATTTGACGCGGATGCATGAGGCGTTAAAGAGCGATAACGACTTATAATGATCGGAACGTCATCGGCGCACCTGGAGCCGCCATCTACAGTAGTTTTCTTGCGTCATCAATTCACCTTGCGCCGCCGTCCGCAGCACTTCGTATCGCCGCAGCGCTGTCGTTTATACTGGTCGGATGTCGGATCAAGTTTCATAATATTGATAATGACACCGAGCTGCGCGGAGATGAACAAGTGGCACAATGCTTACGCATACTTATACCGCTGTCACAGGTACACTTCTGATCGCGATCGGGGCCGATCCGGATTAAGCTTGATCCATATCGAGTGCTGTATCATGGTCATTTGCGATTGCGATCGCGGGATCCAGACCCGGACAATCGCGATCTGCGAAGCGAGATCAGGCCTATTGATCGTGATCACAGGTGGACGTCTGCGCCCTCTTTAGCGTAGTATTCTGCCAAAAAATGTGATGGCAGTTCAATAAAAAACGTTTAAACACATTTTTATCAACAATAATTAGCTGTAAAATTGAAATATTGTCCAACTTTAACCATATTTTTCACATCTGAATTTGTAGTCAAGGCATTAGACAGTTGTATGCAGTTGTGAGAGTTGCCGACGATCAGCAGACGGTAAAAACTCGATCCGGTTCATTGGACTGCGTGTAGCAGCGACTACTGTTGATCGCGATCAAGAAATCCGATCCGGATCGGCCCCGGTCGCTGTCAGAAGTGTACGTGTGACACCGGTATTAGACAACTCCCAGAGGAGTTTCTGCGTGAATCCTTCCAATGAGGACTAGATTTGTGTCAATTATTGTCTCACAGCTGCACTGTGGGTTATGAACGACGCCGTGTACTGTCGGGAGCTCTGTAATAATTTTATTCATTTTGGGCTCTTTAAGAAACATCTAAATCGAACTGCAAAAGCGCTTTTGTTCCCTGAGTTGAACTGAATTCTGCATTCTTACGTACCAAAACAACTATATTATTATGAGGCACACCGTAGGGGGGGATCCTGGATTAATTTTACCACCGGGGTTCGTTAACGTGCACCGAATTCATGGTACACGGGTGTTCTGGTATTTCGCCTCCATCGAAATACGGCTGCGGCGGCCGGGATTCAATCCCGCGCCCTCGGGTTCAGCAGCGCAACGCCGATGCCACTACACCATTACGGCGGGCGCTTTTGTTCGCATGTCTAGTCAAGTTTTACCGTTTGTTCATTCGGCTGATGTTTCTGCTTGTGCACCCTAAATACCCCTTCATTAGACATACTGGTTTCAATTAGATACCTTTAGCTTTTACGTTGCGTTTTGCGGTGTGTTATTTGTATGTTGTTCATCTGTTCAATAAAGAGACCTTTCTCTTTCTCTCTCGCTCTCTCTAATAAATGCCACATGACACTTTTTTTGCTTAAGCGTCGCTCACGGAAACAATCGGATGAGGAGGAACCACGCGACGTTCTTCGTTCTCAGTTGCGCGCATGTGGCATGGTGAACACGGAACCCATCATTGTTTACAGAGTCGCATACGCACATGTCTCAAGACAAGTTCACTTTCAACACTGGATTTTCTTCTGCCATTGCATGGGGGGCTTAGAAATCATTCTAGGTAGCAGACCTTAACCTTTAGGTTTACTTTCTTAAGTGAGGACGGGTAAAAAACTGCAGGTGGAGGATTCGGATGTGCAGGACGCGTATACCTATTGTCTTAGTTCTGAAGTGCAAGAAAGTACTGGTCTGTAGAATTGTGTGCATTAATCGGCCTCTGCGATATACATGACGGTGGTGATGTATTAAGGGAAGATGACGCACCTCATGGCTAAGTTCACGAGGAAACTCACTGACACATGGTTATCGCTCCGCTTTTTTTTTTTTTTTTTTTTTTTTTTTTTTTTTTTTTTTTTACTATTATCTCGAGGAGAGGAATACACTGCGGTTCACAGTAAAAGGCACTACTTTGAAAAAAGGACAGATTATTGGTTCGGTCTTCATTCAGCAGCTTGATCCATGAAATATAAAGTGACAACAGTGTGTCGTCGCGTTGTTTCTTACGAAACGCACATGTGGAACTTGAGTCGTATTTGCATGCGTACGCGTCGCGTCTTGGCAAAGTTCTCCCAGATCAGTAAATTCAATCAAAGAGCCCAAACCAGCGTCCTTTGAATTTTGTCTCGCGTAGGGAGAAATCGCTGCAGTCACTGCTCTCAGTCCCCAAATACAAAGGAAGCCCAGTAAAGTCGGGCTGACCTTTGATTTTGAGGGAAGTATAACGAAAGCGACAGCGCTCTCTTCAAAGCGGCCTTCCCCCTAAAAAGCGCAACACAGTCGAGGACAATCCCATCAGATGAGCTTATGCGGCTCTTGTGTCGGTGATCATTAAAGCATCACGACCCGGTTGCGCGCAAAAGTCGAACCCTCCTTGTTCAGAGCATAGCCCGGCGCTGTTGCGCTCGATAAGCTCGCGGTCCGTTAGAAAGGCACGCTTGCACACATAAAATTCTGTAAGCGCGCTCCCCTCTCCCTGGCCAAATAGCGAAACGCCATCCCTCTCTCTGTAGGCCTTTCCTAAATAATGGGCTTCCCGCGGAGCCGAAGCCGGCCGCGGACACCGCGGACGGCTGGCTCCTCCGAGCTAATTAGGATGCGTCGCACGGCAACCGGCGACGCTCTCCAGCACGGCATTCTGTTTCCAAACAACGTAGCGCGGCGCAGCGTCGGTATAGTTATGCAGAGCGAGGCCCGTTTTCGGGCGCTGCGCGGCCCAGCTGAGGATACGCGATCCATGGTCGCGCCGGCGGCGCGCGTCGAGAGCTGCGTTGGCGGCGTTCGGCACTCCACAAAGGGATCCTTCTCTTGAGTGACTCAGCGAGCATCGGCGTGACAACAGCATACCGAACAGGTGGCGAGCCAGTCTGCGTCGTTCCAAGTTTGTAATTAAGGCCCTGATATAATCCAAGATTTTGCAGCACTGCGGCTGCAGGCTGAAGCGCCTCGAATGCCCCGGCCGCTCCCTTTGTACCGAGGACCACTCCTGACTGTGAAGCGCACTTTTGACGACGCATCGTCATCGCGCCTTACGCGCGCACGTGCTTTCCCGCTGCTGCGCCAGTGCGTGACTGCAAGGCACATATGAAAGCTCGGACAAAATGCCCGCAGTGCTATTTTTTTTTCATGAACTATACATATCTTGACGGTTTTCTTGTTAAGCGACGCAGCTAATCGTACGAGAGAATTGCGCACGAATTGAAGATATCGATGCTTAACGTGTTTGTATGTGCGTGTTGGTTAAGGAAAGCCGTTAAAAATTTTGATGAGAGAACATATGAGAACTAGGAAAACAGGTGGGCAGAAAACAGATAGGAGCGACGGGTGGAGCAATAAGCGAGCTACCGTACAAACGCAAGCTTTCCAGTGTAGGGCAAATGCGCTTATTTGTATGGGGGGCTCTAGTGCATCTGCGGGTGACTGTGCCTAGCACCTGGATTTCACTGTTTTCATTTTGAAATATAATCTGTAGGCACAAGCGCTGCAAGCCAAAGATGAGCTTGTAGTGCCGCGTCGTTGGCAAAGTGTATTTACCTTCTAGAGATGGGATGCCTGTTTCGGATGGATACGCCAGCCAACACACAAATGGAGGACGCGAACGCTGATTTACCGTGCTTGCTGAATCTGGTGCCATTGTAAAAATGCTCGATGAAACTTCCTTATCGTTCCATCAGGGGGCTAATGATTGACCGCGGCACGACAGCTTAGAGCCATGTTTGATCACTACCTGCTAAAACGAAGGCTTACATGCAAAAAGAGGTACCCAATGAAGATTGAGACTTAATCAGTAGTTGACGAAAATGTTATGTCTCTGGTACAAACATTCCGACAAGAGCACCAATGTTTCCAAGGGGACAAGGGAACCAGTCTGACAAAGACTCCCCCTTACCGTTTGGCGTTGGCTTCACAGACACCTCCTGTTCGACCAAAGTTTACATGCACATTCGTGCAACGCTGCAGCTGCAGTTAGGAGTATCATCATCATCATCATCATCATCATCATCGTCGTCATCATCCTATATCAGCCATCAACATCAGTTAACAATTCTAACTCATGTTAGGCTGATGTTACGTCTGGAGTTCAACAAGGCAGCGTACTCGGACCCTTACTCTTTCTAATCTATATTAATGATTTACCCAGTTGCGTGTCATCCAAAATCAGACTATTTGCAGATGATTGTGTACTTTTTCGATGTGTAACAAGTAACACTGGTAGCTACAAACTGACCTGCAGGCAATAAATGCGTGGTGTTCTAATTGGTTAATGCCATTAAATATTTCCAAAACTAAACACTTGTCTTTCACCAATAGGCCACGAATTCCAACCACTTCCTCCCTTGATAACAATGCTGTGGAACTCGCCACATCTTACAAGTACCTTGGCATCAATCTTCAGTCAAACTTATCATGGAATAATTATATTAATCTTACCCTTGTCTCTTCAAACCGTACTCTCGGCCTTATGAAACATAACTTAAAATAAGCCCCAATGCACGTTAAAAAACTAGCGTACGCAACCTTAATCCATCCTAAACTAGAATACGCGTCTGCCATTTGGGATCCCGAACAAACTTATATCATCAGTAACATCGAAGCCTTGCAAAACCGTGCTGCGCGATTTTTTTTTTTCAAATTATTCACGTAACACCAGTGTGACCTCGTTAAATAATTAAGATGAGTTGGACAACTTAGCACTTCGCCGTAAAATTTCTCGCCTATCACTTTTCCATAAGCTTTATCACCATCCATCACTTCATGATGATTTCTTTCAGTCACCACCAGTTATCTTTCCACGTCGTGACCATCCATACAAAGTCAAACGCATTACCTGCCAGTCATCCCATTATGCATATCGTTCTTACCGCGCACAATAACTGAATGGAACGCCTTGCCATCAGACATTGCCACGGAACCAGACTTGAGTAAGTTTCAAGATCTAATTCGCTCACGACTTGCCAACTCATCTTATTATTATTATTTTGGGACTTTACAGTGTTTTTGATGTTTGTTGCTGTTTGCTTTTCATTGCAGTTGCCTTATGTTCTCCTAAAATGTACTAATGTTTTCTCTGCAATAATTGTGACTTACCTTGTATATTACCTATGTGTATCACTCTATTATTACGTTTGTTATATTGTTTTGCTTTTAGTACGATGTATAATCTGTGACCAGTGCCTGTGCGCCTGTGATCACCCCCCCCCCCCTCCTCCCATGCAATACTCTCGTAATGAAGGCCCTTGGTGGTATTTTGAATGAATGAATGAATGAATGAATGAATAAATAAATAAATAAATAAATAAATAAATAAATAAATAAATAAATAAATAAATAAATAAATAAATAAATAAATAAATAAATAAATAAATAAATTTATGTCCACTGCAGGACGAAGGCTTCTCCCTGAGATTTATAATTACCCCTGTCTTGCGCTAGCTGATTCTAACTTGCGCCTGCAAATTTCCTAATTTCATCACGCCACCTAGCTTTCTGCCGTCCTCGACTGCGCTTCCCTTTTCTTAAATTAAATTAAATTATGGGGTTTTACGTGCCAAAACCAGTTCTGATTATGAGGCACGCCGTAGTGGGGGACTCCGGAAATTTGGACCACCTGGGGTTCTTTAACGTGCACCTAAATCTAAGTACACGGGTGTTTTCGCATTTCGCCCCCATCGAAATGAATATCACTTAGATTATCGGCTATCCCCGTTTGCTCTCTGATCCACACCGCTCTCTTCCCGTCTCTTAACGTTAGGCTTAACATTTTTCGTTCCATCACTCTTTGTGCGGTCCTTAACTTGTTCTCGAGCTTCTTTGTTAACCTCCAAGTTTCTGCCCCATATGTTAGCACCGGTAGAATGCAATGATTGTACACTTTTATTTTCAACGACAGTGGTAAGCTCCCAGTCAGGATTTGGTAATGCCTGCCGTATGCACTCCAACCCAATTTTATTCTTCTGTAAATTTCTTTCTCGTGATCAGGGTCCCCTGTGAGTAATTGACCTAGATAAACGTACTCCTTTATAGACTCTAGAGGCTGAGTGGCGATCCTGAATTCTTGTTCCCTTGCCAGGCTATTGAACATTATCTTTGTCTTCTGCATATTCATCTTCAACCCAATTCCTACACTTTCTCGATTAAGGTCCTCAATCATTTGTTGTAATTCGTCTCCATTGTTGCTGAATAGGACAATGTCATCTGCAAACCGAAGGTTTCTGAGATATTCGCCGTTGATCCTCACTCCTAAGCCTTCCCAGTCTAAGAGCTTGAATACTTCTAAGCATGCAGTGAATAACATTGCAGAGATTGTGTCTCCTTGCCTGACCCCTTTCTTGATAGGTAACTTTCTACTTTTCTTGTGGAGAACCAATATAGCTGTGAAATATTCACGTATGCCTCCTGTACTCATTGATTACGCAGTGCCTCTATGACTGGTGGTAGTTATGAATATTGTGAGCGCTAACTGTGCAGTTCATCATCGTCTTCATGTGTATATACCCATCCTCACAATCATCATCATTTTGTCGGATTGGTGTTCGTGGGCTGTCTCGCGCTGTGTGACAATAGAAGAGCTCTGCCTTCGTCCCGGGCGTCGTCTCACAAGTGGTGGAGGTGCGTTATATCGCCGTCCTCTTGCTCTACCGGTCACCCCTGGAGCTCCGCTCTGGTCGACTGTTGTGCTCGCCAACACCAGTCATGGCACAAACCACCGCATCCACTGCTGCTACCACCTCAGCTCCGCCAGCTGGGCCTATTTGGTCCGTCACCGCACCGCAACGCGACCCTCAGGTTTTTTCTGGCCTTCGCGGTGAAGACGTGGAAAACTGGCTTGACCAGTACGACAGGGTGAGCGCTTACAACTATTGGGACGAGTCAAACAAGCTCCGCAACGTTGCCTTCTACCTGAGGCAGGTCGCCCAAACTTGGTTTTTCAACCATGAGCGCGACTTCCCTGATTGGCCAGCATTTACTGCGCAGCTGCGACAGATATTTGGCACATCTGCTGGGCGCTCCGAAGTAGCGAAACAGAAGCTCGCTACCCGCATCCAGGGAGCCGAGGGATCCTATACCTCTTACATTGAAGACGTTCTGACTCTCTGCCGTCGCGCTCAGAGTGACATGCCCGAAGGGGAACGTATCCGCCATATCCAGAAGGGCATTAACTCCATTGCCTTTAACGCTCTTGTAGCTCACAATATATCAGTATTTAGAGTTCGTATCATAGTTTTTTATATAGTTTTTCTTGCGCATTTTCAGTGCAGCTCATACAGACTAAAATACAAGCGTGGTGTTTCACTTATCGTCCTAGCAGTGCGCGACAGTCATATGGTTACGCTCAATACTTTGAGTGCAGGGGCTGCAACGGTGTTACTAAAGTGGTTTTACGTACCAATAGGGTACGGACGTGCTGTCACTTGCAGCTCCATGATCGGCCCCGTTTGCCGCATGAAGTATTATACTGCTCATTTTGCACTTTGCCGTGTTAGCGAGCGTACCGTTTATAAATAAGCTCCCCTTTAAGTCCTATCATTCTTTGGCAAGGTGTCCGGGGTGATTTTCTACTCCGTTCCGGTCCTCCTTCTGTTTCGTGTCCAGATTACCCGTACCGCCACCTTGGCTTGAATAGGGGAATTTCTGTGAGTACGCAAACTTCTGTACGCTTACCGCCACCTGCTTGTGGACGCACGAGGCTCCGACGCGATATTTCGTATCCAGCATGGGAGTGATGGTTAATGCATAAATTTGCCTAAACTTGGTCCTTCTGACTTCATACGGCTTCGTGACATTGTAAACTCATGATTCTAAACAACGCATTGTTTTGTAAATAACTAAACACCAGTAAAATATTCCGATGGCAGGATTCGAACACACGACGTCTCAGTACAGACCCCCGGTTATTGAAACCATTACGCCACGGATGCATGCGTCGACAAGCGGCATAGGATTATGAATTATTTCGGGCAAACGAGGGTGCTGAGACGCTTAAAGAGCACTACAGAAAAATGGCTTTCGTTTACCAAAAATGAGTTTACTGGGGAGATCGACAAAGTGTGCCTGGTATTCTTTGCAATTGCTTATATATATATATATATATATATATATAGATATATATATATATATATATATATATATAATATTGTCACGGTATGATTCATCTAGAGGGCATCGATAAAGAAGAGGCTGATGTTCTGGCGCACGCTTTCGGCCATATGGTTGACGCTTGATCGCCTTGTAAATATACTGTAAATACGTTTTCCTGTTGTGTTTGCCTCCCGTAACATCTTGGTGGAGGTGCTGGGGGTATAACGCAAGACGGAGCTCCGCAGCGGCCGCCAAGTCGCCACTCTAGGATGTCCGCCAGCGGTGAAACTGCGTCAGCGGCGGCCGCCATGCCAACCGTCGTCCTGGCTCTGCCACGTGACCCTGGGACCTTTTCCGGCACTGCTGGCGACGACGTCGACAAATAGATTCGACTCTACGAATGCGTAAGCGCACATTACAGGTGGGACCCGAGCATGATGTTGGCGAATGTCACATTTTATCTAAAGGGAACGGCGAAGGCCTGGTTCGATAACAACGAAGAGGAGCTCACAAGCTGGAGCGTATGTAAGACTAAACTTCGCGAGTTGTTTGGCCAACCTGCAGGCTGCCAGCGTGCTGCCAAGCAAGAACTTGCCTCGCGTGTCCAGACGCCTACCGAGTCGTACTTGACGTATATTCAGGATGTGCTGACCCTTTGCCGGAAGGTTGACGCCAAGATGACAGAAGCCGATAAGGTTGCGCACCTGCTGAAAGGGATCGCGGACGATGCGTTTAACCTGATCGTGTTTAAAAACTCTTCGACAGTCAACGAGATTATTACTGAATGCCGACGCTTCGAAGATGCTAAAAGCCGACGTATCACCCACCAATTCGCCCGCCTTCCGAACACGGCAGCGACCTCAACGTGTGAGGATGTTCGTATGCCGACTCAGCCTTCAACATCGGAGACCATCACCCGAATTGTTCGACGCGAAATTGAAGCCGCATCGCCCGGACATTTAATGCGAGGAGAGCCCTGTTATGCCCCACCTACGATATCCCTTATACAATCCGTTGTTCGTCAAGAACTGGCAAATGTGGGCCTTCAAACATCTGCTCTGTGAACCACCCCGACAGTTACCCTTCGGCCACCTTCAACCCCCTCCAACGCCATTACCCCACTCCGAATTATCGCGATCCGAATGCGTGGCGGACGCCTGACGACTAGCCAATTTGCTTTCGATGTGGACGTGTTGGACACATTTCGCGATATTGCCGAAGTCCTTGGCCCTCCTCTTCTCGACCCAGCTCATCCAGCTTCCGCTATCCACCCCGAAGCCAGCACCAGGTACCACGCCAACCTGACCAAGAAACATCTGCCGAGACCACTACTACCACCGCCCATTACAGCCGCTCGCCCTCTCCACGACGCCGACCTTCTCGGTCACCCCCACCACGCCGTTCCCCGTCCCCGTCTTACTCCCGGCGTTTTCCTTCGGGAAACTAACGGCTGCAGCTCCTGGAGGTGATGCTGCTATTCCGACCTGCTCTCCGATTCCTCTGTTGACGCTCCCTACCAATCAGAACTTGATCGACGTTGAAGTGGATGGCCTACCTGTTACTGCTTTGATTGACACCGGCGCCCATATTTCTGTTATGAGTTCTCACCTCCGCCGGCAGTTGAAGAAAGTTATGACCCCTGCCCCATCACGTGTTGTCCGTGTGGCCGACGGTGGTACGTCTCCCGTAGCTGGCCTTTGTACCGCACGTGTCAGTGTTGCCGGCCGTCAAACTTCTGTTTTGTTCCCCGTCCTCGTCTGCTGTTCCAATGACGTCATCCTCGGTCTTGAATTTTTGTCCGCCCACTCCGCCCTCATCGATTGTTCCGCTGGTACTGTGCAGCTTGACCTACCAAGTGTAATTGATCAACCCGGACCAATCAAGAGTCGGCTCTGTTCTGCTGAGCACGTCCGTTTGCCGCCGCAAACCGTGACTTGTGTTGCTGTGACGCCCTCTCCACCAGTCCCCGACGGTGATTATGTGCTCGCTCCCATCACCGCCGTTCTGTTGACGCACAGTGTTGGTTTTGCCTCACACTGTGATAACTATACGGGACAATCTTACTTGTCTTCCTGTGATTAATTTCGGACTGTGTTCACAAGTGCTCCCACAAGGCATTCACTCGTGATGCTGACGCCCTCCTACGATTACGTTATCTCGACCTTGTCTCCTCCTTATGCTGGTCGCTCGCACACCACCGATATCCCGTCTTCTTCGCCAGATCTGTCTCCTCCCGACCTGAAGAAATGATTGCTCCAGACCTTTCGCCCCATCACGCTGACGATCTCCTTCGCCTCCTCTTCTCTTATAGGGACGTCTTTGACCTTTGCGACCGTCCTCTGGGTCAAACCTGCGCTGTCAAGCACCGCATAAACACTGGCGATGCCCATCCGATCCACCGACGGCCATACCGCGTCTCTCCAGCTGAGCGCCGCATAATTCATAAGGAGGTGGACAAGATGCTTGCCAAAGATATAATTGAGCCGTCCTGCAGCCCTTGGGCTTCTCCTGTAGTTCTTGTTAAAAAGAAAGATGACAGTTGGCGATTTTGCGTGGACTACCGGCATCTCAACAAGATCACCAAAAAAGACGTGTACCCGATCCCACGCATAGACGACGCCCTGGATTGCCTTCACGGCGCCAAGTATTTTTCTTAAATCGACCTTCGGTCAGGGTACTGGCAGATCGCCGTTGATGACATGGACCGTGAGAAGACCGCTTTTGTTACCCTGACGGCCTTTGTCAGTTTAAAGTCATGCCTTTCGGCTTGTGCAACGCCCTGGCCACCTTCGAACGCATGATGGACACCCTCTTACGCGGTTTTAAATGGTCCATTTGCCTGTGTTATCTTGATGACCGTCAATGTATTTTCACCGAACTTTGAAACGCATCTCGACCGAGTTTCTTCTATCCTTTCTGTTTTTCGCAAAGCCGGCCTGCAACTTAATTCATCTAAGTGCCACTTCGGACGTCAACAACTTATCATGCTCGGTCATCTCGTTTACTCAGCCGGTGTTCGCCCCGACCCTGACAAAGTTCGAGCTGTGCAGCAGTTCCCCGTTCCGACTTGCACAAAGGAAGTTCGTAGCTTTCTGTGACTGTGCTCGTACTTCCGTCGTTTCGTCAAGAATTTCGCGGAAATCGCATGCCCTCTCACAAACTTACTGAAGAAAGGCGTCTCTTTTTTATGGGGTGAAGCACAGGCTGCCGCCTTCTCTACCCTCATCACGTCGCTCACTACACCACCTTGTCCTGGCTCATTTCGACAGCTCCGCTCCACAGAACTCCGCACCGATGCCAGCGGCTACGGAATCGGCGCTGTATTAGTCCAGCATCAGAATAGGCATGCCCGTGTTGTCGCCTATGCCAGCCGTCTCCTTTCCTTAGCCGAACTACTCTATTACAGAACGGGAGTGTCTTGCTCTCGTTTAGGCGGTGGGAAATTCCGCCCCTATTTACATGGCCAGCATTTCACTGTGACTACCGATCACCACGCACTTTGCTGGCTTTCGCACTTAAGGATCCCACTGGGCGTCTTGGTCGCTGGGCACTCCGGCTCCAAGAATACACTTACTCTGTTCTTATAAGTCTGGACGATTGCACCGGATGCTGACTGTTTGTCCCGCATCCCGTGGATCCGCCTGAAGCCTCCGATGACGCGCCTGCATGTGTACTCTCGCTCTCCGCTTTAAGCCGCATCCGTGATGAACAGCGCCGTGATCCCATTTAAATGAGCTAGTTCAGAAGCTGGATTCCGCAGCGCCCGATCCTTCCCTTCGCCTCTTCGTGCTTAAAGACGACACGTTATATCGCTACAACGTCCACCCGGACGGACGCGACTGTTTGCTCGTCGTTCCTACGCATCTGCGCTTGAGCGTTCTCGGCCAGCTACATGATGCCCCGACCGCTGGTCACCTTGGAGTTTCCCGGACCTACGATCGCGTTCGGCGTCGCTTCTTTTGGCCCAGTCTTTACCGCTCCGTTCGTCGCTACGTAGCTGCTTGTGAACCCTGCCAACGCCGAAAGAAACCACCTAAGCCTCCTGCTGGCCTCCTTCAGCCCCTTGACGTCCCATCTGACCCCTTCTTCCGAGTTGGCCTTGACCTCCTCGGTTCTTTCCCGACCTCTACTTCTGGAAACAAACGGATTGCCGTTGCTATGGACCACTCCACCCGCTACGCAATTACACGCACTCTCCCTACCAGTTGTGCTACGGACGTCGCTGATTTCCTGCTACAGGATGTCATCTTACATCACGGAGCCCCTTGTCAACTCCTCACTGACCGTGGCCGTTACTTTCTCTCCAGAGTTATCAATGACCTGCTTCGCTCCTGCGCGACAAACACAAATTTACGACGGCTTACCACCCGCAAACTAACGGTTTGGACTGTTTGCTTCAACCGGACGCTTACTGACATGCTTTCTATGTATGTCTCATCTGACCATCAAGACTGGGATGTTGCGTTGCCCTTCGTTACATTCACTTACAATTACTCGCGTCATGATACTGCTCGTTTTTCACCCTTTTATCTTCTGTTTTGGCCGCGACCCCCAACGTTACCTTTTGACACTATTATCCCCGATGCCGTCCATTTGCCAACTGAGTACGCTCGTGATGCCATTTCCCGAAGCTGATGAGACACGCCAAATTGCTCGCCGTCGCCTTACCACATCGCAAGGCCACCAGAAGCACCGCTACGACTCCCATCATCGCGACGCTATCTATACTCCGGGTGCCCTTGTGCTTCTATGGACTCCGACTCGGCGTGTTGGACTCTCAGAAAAATGCTTTCGCGGTACTCGGACCCTACCGTGTCTTACGCCGTGTAACAGACGTCACGTATGAAATTGGCCCCGCTCGGTCTTCCTCGCCAACCATTTCATCACCTATGACGTCGTTCACGTATCCGCCTGAAACCTTGCCACTCGCCTGGATCATAGCAAGCACCGTGACGGTGCTTGAGCCAGCCGGGGCTCATGTCACGTATGATTCATCTAGAAGCAGCATCGATGAAGAAGACGCTGATGTTTCTGGTGCGCGCTCTCGGCCATATGGTTGACGCTTGATCGCCTTGTAAATATACTGTAAATACGTTTCCTGTTGTGTTTGCCTCCCGTAACATAATATATATATATATATATATAATATATATATATATATAAGCAATTGCATATAAGCAATTACTTATATTCTTTGCAATTGCTTCTGTGACAATTCCCCATTGAGGAGTTTCTGCCCTATTTTCGTTGACATGCTTTTCTCTCCTAACGCTTGCCTGTCAGCCCCTGCCATATGCTAGCGACGTTGCCAGGATTCTCACTTTGAATTTCCTATTATGGATTCATCTCTTTTCTCTGGTGCTGCCGCAACGAGGCTGGCGCAGTAATGTTCAAGAGCGTTGTCAGCGAACACACGTTCCATATTTCTAACATACAAAAGAGAATATATCTACGTACTAAGCTCGCTTGCTTCCCTGTCTTCGAGTTGAGCAATTCACCAACAGGGCGTTCGCATTGTCTGCATCCATTACAGCGCACTGCAGAAAAATTGCTACGTTGCTGGCATTGTGTTCTTATTGACAACGAGCTACTGCGAGTAACTGAGTGCGGTTACGTTGGCTAGCAAGACCTTCGACAGAGTCCCTCACGATATCAAGTAGGAACAAAGGTCGTCCTTGCGTCAGCGTATAAGGTCACCACCGAAAGCGTCTCACTGTTTGCTCAAGACCTCGAAACTCATTTGCGAGAATTCGCGAACCGCGTCTAACTACACGTCACGAGGCGTGGCGAGATGGCGCGAACATTCCACGGAGAGCCCAGCTCGTAAAGCGGGTGGTTGGTCTGCACCTACGAGGGGAACGTTACCGCGCGTTTACACTTTCCCTGTTTACTGAGTTAACGTCACGAGGAAAGCACTGACGCCTAGCTGCAGAGAGAGAAGGCTCGCGTCGCGTTCTTTTACACTGTGTTTGTTGACGAGAAGCCGTTAAGCCCGAAGAAAGGGGAAAAAGAAAGAAGGCAAAAAAAAAAAAAAAGAGGAGAGCAGCTGTAGAATTGGCCAACATGTTGCAATCGCACGTGCAGGCACTCTGATTGCGGTGCCCGGGTACAGTAATTCGGTGACGGTAGTTTTCGTTCAGGCACATACAGAGGGAAACGAAATTAATCAAAGAAGGTATACAAGAACAAGCAATAGCGCAGACGAGAAAGGAAAATGCGCTTCAAGTGAGATCCCCCGAGAACGGGCAGTGTTTGGAGAGCGACCCACGCGCGCGTTTTCTTCGCCGCGTGGAAAACGAAAGGCTCCGCAAAGTCATGCCTAACCACTGGCACGGAATGAAACGGCGGCGCATTGAATCAATTGATAGTGGTTGTTGGCCGACGGAGATACTACCATGTGCTACCATGGAAGGTGCGCCTTCGCCAGGATGCAATCGATGCTTACGACAGCCCAATGCCATTTCATGATAGGCCCTATGCGAGGCTCCTAATTGATAGGTGGTCAGCGGGCAGCCTACCACAGCACACTTCATCCTTTCGTTTTAACAAACGCAACATAAACGTGAGATAAGCAAGGGGACAAATATCTACGACCATTACCGGTCTTTTTATTGGCTGAAATACGTGTGAGCAAATAAAAAGACAACACTAAACTAAATGTTAGGTAAAATAATTAATTTTATTTACTTTATATGAATTCGTACAGTTCATAGTGCTTGGTAATTAGCATTCTCTTATGTCCGCCTACCTCTAAGCATTTTTTACTTTGTTGGGCAGACAAGCATCAAGTAAGGATTTTGTTTCTCTCTTTTGCTGCAAATGGAAATGGGAGATATTCAAGTGATTGTTTTCAACACTGTAGAGCACCCATTCCGTGACTTGAACACATCCAAGCCCTGTGCCCCAGAGGATATGGCGCTCTTCTTCTGAGAACATAGTCGCGGGGTCGACTCCTGCCCGCAGCGGTCGCATTTCGATAAGGGGGAAATTAAATAACACTCGTGCACTTAGATTTAATTGCACGTTAAAGAGCCCCAGGATAAAGAACCCTAGGTCAAAAATAATCCGGAGTCCTCAACTCCAGCGTCTCATAAAGAAAAAGAAAACAACAACGGTTGTTGTTTTCACAACGCAGCAGCACTGCGTTGTGTTCTAATTCTAAAGCAGCCAAGGACTGAACTTAACAATTTTCAATAACTTTTGCTGAGCTAAAACGGCCCAAATACTAATATATACCTTGAAATCCGTGACGTGACACTGACGTGCTTTCGTCGTGATATTAAAAAAATTAAACTTTGAGCTTCATTTTTTATTCTGATAATGAACGTATTACCGCTAACTTAGCGAGAAGACAGTTTTGAAATAAATTTTATTTATCAGAGAGTCTAAACTAATTCAGTCTTCTAAAGCACTAAATTAGTGCTTTAGAAGGTAAAGCTTGAGCTTCTGCCTTCACTTAAATTTACGCACACTTTGAACATTGCTGACAACCCATTATGTAGTTGTGATGATAACGACGATGATGACGTGAACACCCACTTTGAAACTGGGTGGTGGCACATCTCATCAAGCTGTTCCCTTTAAATTTGTAGTGTGTCCATGTTTTTAAATACCTTCCTGCCCTAAGCTATATTTACTGCCGCTTACTGACGCCTAGAAACAAAATCTATAAAACGCGGTGTATAGTTTATAAACATCGTTATCTCCATATAACACGTGCGACCTATCCAGTGCGTAATATGCAGATCTGGCACCGAAGCCTAATGTGGCACAATTATGAAATTATACAAACGAACACGTTCTAATATAAGATACTGACCTCCTTTACAAATAGCCTGCAGAGCAGTGCATCGTACCGAAGATGAAAGCGGCATGAAAACATTCCTGATTGCGCAACGTGTATTCATTAACTGCTGCTTGGCCGGCAGGCCCCACAGACTGTTGCGGAATTAATTGCATATAGATCGTTGTCGAAAAATGTTTTTATGTGTCAGTAGAGGAAATTTGAAAAGGAGAATATCTGGTCTGCGGAGTATAGAAATTCGCTAGCAGTGGCCTCTGCAGTGGCCCCATGCAGTGGAGTTAAATGAGACATTAACTAATGTATCGAAGTATCTTAAGATTCATATGGCAAGTATCGTTTCGGATAAAATGAATCCGCTTGTATCTTGTTTCTGCATCTCTAACACTTATCACCTCAGTATCTTCTATCTGTATCATGATACATTTGTAAAGCATCTTTGCCCAGCCCTGCTTTCCAGCATTTCTAACTGCACTTAAATGAATTAATGAATAAATCTCGTAACAACATCCATCACCGGCGAAAGAATGTTTTGCGTACTCTGTCTGAAACTCAGCGAATCCCAAAAGGTGAATCTTGATTCACCAAAACTTTGCCTAAGCAACGTTCTAGCTTAGCGCTGGGAGATTTTCTCTCATCGCACATCAGAGCCGAGGCCGATAGTCACGCTCCAAAGAGCAGGTCACGCGCTCGTGTGCACACATATTAACGCCAAACTAATGTTCTATTCGAAACGAACGCAAACACACACACACAAAGAGCTGTACATCATGACCACGGAGGCTGATGGCCAGGTTGCGCGGAGCCGGTGAGATCAGGCGACGATTATGGGGAGCAACGCTATCTCTTCTCGCTAGAAGAAAGAAAGATTGCGCAAGGGGGTGCCTTAAAGCCACCTTCGTGATGTAAATAAGCGCACAGTAATGTGATTAGCCTGCACGACCTCATAGGAACGTAAGAGGAAGAAAAATGTGTGGCACGCGGTGCTACTTAAGCACGGACTGTAATCACCTCCCCCGCCAAGCAGCGCCACAATAAAGCAAACTTACCGCGTGCAAAAGCCGACATGAACATCGCTCACTTGAGTCACTTGGCAAAACCCCAGTACTCGCAAAGTAATCTGCAGGGTCTCCACCTACAAGACGCAGTAACTGTCCACGCTGAAGTGATTACTGCATCTGCATTCCCAGACAGCGTCCTTCCAGTCCAGTCCCAGGGACGACGCGGGGCTACGCGATGCGAGGAAAATAGCCCCTTTCGGACAAAAAAAGGGAGATACATTAGAGGAGAGAACTGCTTGGCAGTTTTTTATTTCCTTTAGCATTCATTCATGAATAAATCTATTATTTGACGCATTAAGTGTAGGTCATTAGAAGGCGCATGCAACTTGACGGTTGCAGCATGTACTAACGCTGGCGCAAGCACGAACGTAAGGGCACAGGCATATCGTGCACGAGGCACTCGCACGCACAAACACGCACGCCATAGTGCTAATACGCGCTGTCCCTTTCGCCCCCACTATGCGCGTGACCAGAGCTTCACGAATGCCTTCGAGCGCGTTGAAGTACTGGGGATGAAATACGAGACTCGGTGGGGCATCGGTTGTGGTAACGTACTCAGTGGCCTCAGCACTTGAAAAGGTCCCCACACGCACATACAGTTTCACGAGTACAACACACACGCACACTACACGCACGCGCGCACATCACGCACATTTCGTTCTCTCACGACGCAGGGAAAACAACATGCGTATAACGCTTGTGCAACCTTATAATTAATCCACGTGTGCGATTAAACTTCGTACGAACGTCAAACATATCGTGCGCTTCTCCTCTCCCTATTTCCACCAAATTCCACCAAAATTTCCACCACCAGAGTCGATACCACTCTCAGTTCTCTCAAGAGAGCTAGCAAGCTTGAGAGAGCTGTACGTCGCACCAAGTTCAGATTTGGTGGAAATGGGGAGGAATGTTAGGGGTAATGTGTCGCATAAGTTTAACGTTTCTGGCTTCTAATCTAGTGTGCACTGGCGAAAATTGCAGATAACCACCGTATAATGTTTTCGAGCAGTTGCTTACATAATTTTTTTCAAAATCCCGTAATTAACGAGCCCTCTTGAAACTTTGCCTGAATATCAATCATAAACTGCCTCCTATTCCCTTGCAATTTCCACTTCGTAGCATGTTTTGTTCTTTCAGGACATTGGGCAAACTTCCTACGTGGTTCGTAAAGTACACTTCTGGTGCTCTGGAAGGTTTTTAAACATAATTTTGTACAAAGGTTGGTATTAAGAGGATGCTTTAGCTCGGGGCTAACTCGGATTTCGTTATACGTATTATGTTTTCGTATTATGTTATGTTTTAGTATTATTTTCGTTATTATGTGAAACGCAGAACTGGTTTTATTAGACAGCCGCTGTTCCGATTTGAATTATATTCGTTGCAGTTTATAGACAAAATTAAATTCTAATGACTTTAGAAAACACAATTTTGATTTAGGGCTTGCAGTTTCGTAAAACAAAATGTGAAAATTGGTACGAAGTTTCAAGCACGAAGTTTACAAATTCGTAACGCTGCACGAAAAAGTGATATTGCAGTTCTGTAACGTGCACTTATTAAAGAATCTAAAGTGGACAAATTCCATATATGCATTTAGAGCTTACGTGAAATTGCTACATTGTTCGTGAGGGTTTTGAAAAAAAAATCGGTGCTCGAATGACCCATTGAGCGAAATGCAGCTCCACTAACGTGAAACCTGGGGAGCTGCGAAGCATGCAGTGATGCACCGCTAATGGGCTCATATTAAGCAATGGCTCATAACCCCGTAAACGCGGCCTCCCCATTACGGCGACAGAAGAGAAGTGAAATTCTACGCTGGAATGTTGAGCGGCAACGTAGCCAGCTGTGGAAGACAACGACGAATGCGGGAGCAGTGGCACGAGCGCGTGCCGAGCGCGAGCACAAACCGCTTGCTTCAATGCAGCTAGCTGTGGACGATGACTACGACGATTACGACGACGACGACGACGACGATTACGACAGGAGACGCCGACAGCCCGAGCGATATAAGGTGCTTCGCACCTAAAACTCCTACTACAATTTAGTGGCATATTTGAGAGTGCTGTGTAATACATACATTTTCTCCACTTTAGTGAGTATTATGCGCAGTTCACAGAATTTCGATGTCGTTTTTTTATTGCTGAGTTACACAGTTGAAAAAATTGTACTTTAGTTTTTTTCTTTAATTTTTCAATATTCAACGAGTCTTGTGAGAAGAATGACGGCCTAAACTAAAAATTTACTTCCTACAGTAACTAGTTTTGAACTCCTATTACATGCAAAATACCTAATGAAAATCGGTGTAATGGTCACCGAGAAAAACAATTTCTCGGCCCTCATGGGTTTAGATAGGAATTCTCGAGCTAAAGCGTCCTCTTAGTCTACACAATGTAAAATTTAATCGCACAGCGCCCAATACAAGGCCCCCTATTGCAAACAAATTTAAACAAGGTGGCACGTTGATTCATAGAGTTTGCTAATAAAATAACTAATTAGAACTCTGGCGCTATGGAAGCTGCAAGTATTCAGTCACCATGGGAATGATGGGGTAGTTCCGTATTTGCCTAAACTTCGTCCTTGTGGCTTCAACCGGATTTGTGACATCGCAAATATCACTTTGCACAAAATACTGCGCTATAAATACAACGATTTGCAATGATTGCGCATGTGGGCATGGACGACATGTCTTGCTGCGCTGCTTTCTGGGAGATCTAGTAATTTATGTTGCCTGTGGTCGAAGCGTTTTGTTATTGAGAATGTTCTCGAGTCCAGGTTACGTGGTCTAGAGTAGAAGGCGCTGACCGTAACAGCACAGTGATGTCGGTGGAATCCTCACACTCGTTCTCTCTCATAAAGGTGCGTAAATAATTCCAAAGAGGAATAAGGCAGCCTTTGGGAATGCCACTCACCGCCACATGCGACACTATGTTGCCCTATGTTGCTCACAATGTTGCTCGTATATTGCTGCATTCGACGCAAACAAAATAGCCAAGTAAGACGAGCAGAATCTATTAGGACAAATCATTATACATGAACATCAGAAAAATGCAAGGATGCCATCAGCTTTGTGACAAGTCATCGCCAGGTGTCTTCCATTTGTCGTCTCGGGCTGCCATGCACTGCATGATACACTGTATATAGCCAATCAGCGTTGGTATACGCAGTGTCTCGGGCAGTTGTGGGCAGTCCGAGACGAGGTAGCTGAAGAGACCAGCTGCTGACCAAGTAGGCCATGGTGTTATTCCACCGTTGCCTTTTGCGTCGTTCCGTTTCATAGATTTGTGATTGCGGACGCAACTGTTTCTGGCGGACGCACAAGGGGCTGCTATTTCACGGGAAAGGGGCCGAGAGCGGTACCTTGAAGAGAAATGAAAAAAAAAAAAAGAATGAACAACGGACAAAGGAAATAGGAGACAAAAGTCACAGCATTCGGCGAGACACTTTGTCGTCTGTCAGCCAGAATATATCGTATATGCCACAAAATGTCTGCACGTACATCTTAGAACTCAGTGTTGTTCAGTTATATTTAGCGACATCCCTAAGGTAATACCAAAATCTTCCTAAGGGATGTGCAATTTTCTGCTGTACACTACTGCCGGTTATTTCAATCTGCTCCCGTCAGCAATATCTCCTTTGAACATAGAATCGCAGTTATTGATGAGTTTCCTGTGCTTCTCCCCGCTATGTTTTGTGTTTAATTATACCTTTGTATTGTTCGCGCACTTTTACTTCGGTCAGCTATATCTGATTCCGTCAGCCACATCTCATTTCAACACGGGATCGTTATTTTGATGAGTTTCCACCGCTTCACCCGTCATTTCCTGGGCGTTTTGGTGCGTAAGTCTCCCTCCGTATTTTTCGCGAACTTAGGCCATTCTTGTTTCCTGCCGCTAGCGATGTCAGTAGCCATGCCATTCTTGCCAATATAACTTTTGCCTTATCCAATTACCTCTCCAAAAATTTGTCTACGCTCGTACACGTTTCGCCAACGCTCGCAGTTTTTGTCGTTCCCCAGATGTAGGCGTTCCGATTGTCTGATTTATTAGGATGTAATTGAATAACTTGCAACTGTTTTACCGCAGGCTTCCGCATAAACTATTAATTTTAAATAATAAAAGGATGATAAGATGAGGTGAAATGATAGAATTCCTGAAATTTCGAGGCGTTTGTTTCCATCCACATTTCCTTACGAATTACATGGTTCCATATTGTAAATGTGTCCGAATATAAATACAGGCTCTTTACTAGCAACAAGTCGTTGTCTCATCATATAATTTTGTCAGCAACAAAGCGCTTAAAAAAGTGGGATGGTTGCAGCGCACAATGCGCACTGCTCCCTAAATACTAAATTCACTTACAAATCCATCATCCGTCCGTTTCTGGAGTTTGCCTGTGTGGTATAGAACCCGTATAAAAAATCAGATGCTGAAAAGCTAGAAATGATTCAGAAAACGGAAATTCGATTTATCTACCATCGTTATGATAGGAACTTTTCTCCTTCTTCTGAACTTTCTGCTTTAAATCTGACTACTATCAGCACCCGTCGCTGCATACAATCCGTGAAGATCGTACACAGCTAAATAAATCACCTTACTCTTCTTCCCCTAGCACATAGATAAATGTTGTGTAACCTTCCTCATCAAGGAGGCATTTCACCATATCAATACTGTATCTTATATAGGCCACTGACTGACGCGTTTAAACACAGTTTTTAACAACGGAGCTGTTTAAGCCGGCCGTAATTTGTAACGCGATAACAGAAAAAAAGTGGGATGTGAGCCGATCCTGGAGGCAGTGCAGAAAGGGTCCAAGCGCAGTGGCACATACCCCTGTGAACTAGCGAAGCTGAGCCTCGCGAAGTCTAGCTAAGCATGGTTGGGACAACTTAAGCTGAGTGAGTCATCGGTAGCCAATCAATAGCTAATATCGACAAATACTGAATAAATTCCGAGAAGTGCTGGGGATGACTTGGTAGTGCTTAGTCTAGCCCAAATACGTGGCCAATACCTTGCGATAGCCAATCGATAGCCAATAAATACCTAATCGATAATCCATAAATATTCTATAAATTAAAGGAAGTGCTGGGGATGACTTGGTAGTGCTTAGCCTAGCCCAAATGCCAGGAGTAGCTAGGTGCCCATCAGCTCCGCTGTCTTTCAGCATTGCGCCTCCAGTGCAAGCTACGCTAATTTTTTTTGAAAATATTGAAACTTGCTGCCTAGAGCCGTCTTATTCCATTGGATAATTTCTTGCTTGAAGTTGAACGTTATTGATCGATTTGTTCATTATTTTTCTCTCTCTTGCGCTGTGCATATTTCTACAATTTGTGTGTTGTACGTCTCCTCCTGCCATAGCCCTAAATATGGCTGAAGTATATACAAATAAATAAATAAATAAATAAATAAATAAGTAAATAAATAAATAAATAAATAAATAAATACAGTCTTCCAAATGTGCGTTGACAGGGCACTGAATATAGAAAAGAAAGTTCGGCAGGGTTACACTCTTGTAACACAAGAAGGCGAAAGCCTGCTGCACATTTGGTAATACATTAAGTTATACAATTGGGGCTAGAGTTCTTGCAAGACATAAGGACTATCGTTGTGCGACTATCGACACCAGGTGCCTCGTTTTTAGTCATTCAACGAAAACAGTTAAAGCTCTGCGCACCATCACGTGCACCGCCCAATGACGCGCGCACTAGTCAGCGATATGGCTGCGACGTGACGTGTGCAGTCAGGCACGCACTAGGCACACCATTAGTAAGCCCAACCGTGGAGCAGCCGTGGCTTTAAATAAATTTTAAAAAAGCAGCCGTGGCTGCAGGGACGCATGCTCGTCTCGTACCCCGAAGGTCCGGCTTGATTCCCACCCTGGCGGAAATGTACCAAATTTCTTTTCAAAGCCACTAATTTACTTTGTTTTACAGGAACCTCCCTGAGAAATGTGACGTCAATCGCGCATTTCTTGACGCGTTCTTTCTCTTTGCGGCGTTGGCCATTTTCGTCACGGCGCTGTTTCGCCAAGGACACCGCCAACATAGACACCTAAGGCTTTCGCCTTTAAAGAAACAACAGCAATAAAATGTCACGTTCTGTAGTTTCTGCGATTAAACACAGGTCACTAAAAACTCCGTCAATCCAAACTCTATCTTTCCTTCTCACTCAAGTCATCAGGCTCAATGTCATTATTTCTGTCAACCACATGTTCTGAATGTAAGGTTTCTTCATCAGGATCATCTTGGCAATTTACAAGTTGATGGTTGAGCCACTGGTTTGGAAACTGGTCTGTTAAACGTGTTCTTACAGCACAGGACCCTAGAAGTATCCTTCCTATTCTTGCTGGACAGCTTTCTTTTAAAGCGAAGCTGTTAATGGCTCAGTCTTCGATGGTCGCATCCGGATGTAGAAAAAAAAAACCTCTCATGGCCGTATGCTGTATGTGCGAGTGAAAGCGCGCGAGGGTACGCGCGCTTTCACGGGGAGCGAACGCACGGCTGAGAGCAAACGCCACTTCTTCCGTCGCGCGAAAAGTCCGTGGGGGGACGGTAGGGAGGGGGGGAGGCGATGTTTAGCTGCGGCACAAATGCTATTGCGACCGGGAGCAAGGGGAACTGGCGATCAATCTCCCACGCGAAAGGAGGACAGCGGGAAGGAAGCGCGGGAGGGAGAGGTTGCGGTTTCTGCTCAGCGAGCAACTTCTACTTTGCGCGGCGCCGGGCGGTCGCGGCACCGTATCTTGAAAGCGATATTCAACACGACCTACCTTTGTATGCGCTGTGCTTTCGCCGCTCAGTTTCCGGTGAAGCGATAGACCGCATGAACCTTCGCTCGGTGCTCCTGGCGCGCTTGCTCACGCCAGCGTTTTGACAGCGGTGTGTGCGGTCACACAAACAACGCGCCGAACTGTTGTCGACGGCGGCGGCGTTTTGCCCGCGTTCGCACCGAACGCGCGCGGCGTTGGTGACGTGTTTATGAAGAAAGTGCCAACCTTTGCCGTACACCCTATGGCGGTGTACCGTAGCGAGCATGAGGCCATGGTCCCTGTAGTCATTAAATAAATGAAAACCACTGGGTCAATTATTTCTTACTCTTAATAGTTCAAATAACCAATTACACCATCACATCTTAATAGTCATAATTAGAAATACATAATTCGCACCATAGTACAGCTCTGTAGTCTTCCATCTCCGCCCCAGTGGAAGGGCTGACAGTTTTTTTCTTTTGCCTTTCTTTCATGCAGCGTGAAACAAAGGTTTACTTGAACTAAGTGGTCCTCCTGATTGCCGTGTTATCCGGTTTAAGTTATTCACATAAGTTGCTACCGGTGTTGCAGGCAGTGTAATATGGGCTGGTGGAGTGTACTGATTCTTTTCGCTGGATTTTATTCGATATTAGTCGTTATCGGTGATAGCGTAGGTGGAGTGCCGCTTGGACAACTGACGTAGTGTGAAAAGGAGTAGTCTTGGAATACAATCGTCGTGTTATCTCGGCCATGCTTTGCGCTCTTCGGAAATGTTGCACCAATGATTTAACTTCGCTTCAGCACTCTTTCGACGTTTAAGCGAGGGCATTGTCACCAGAGTAGAGAATGTTCCAAGGTGCTCCTTCTGTAAAGAAGAATGGCTCAATGCCAAAACTACAGACCTGCTGTCGCGTCAACGCAATCAGTTTCACCGAAGCACCTGCGAACCTTCTTCCTTCTTTCTAAGTATTTTTGATGAGCCGGACATCCTTTTTTGTCGCTGTTTACTCGAGGGCTTTGCCAGACTACCTACCTTAGTAATGTGTGTGCGCTTTCGTCAGGTCTGCGAACACAACGAAAAACTATGTAGATCAGTAAAAATGATCATTTGGTCTCGAATCCTGCATATTTGTAATAATCTGAGGCAGCCGCCGCAGAAATAGACTAAATATAGCTGTAGTAAATTCGCCATGCTACATATTTCTTCCCTGTTCATCTACCACTTTTAGGGAATCCTAGAAATTTGCTCCTTCCCTTTGTTTGGTTAAAATCCCCCTGAATCTCTTCGTGCGTCTTGCGGCCAGTCTGGGCCGCTTTTTTTTGTTTCTTTTTTTTTTTCGGGAACATTTTGGTGTTCAGCTGTCTGGGTCGCATCCGATTTCTTCTGCGTATCTTTCTTTCCTAACATTGTTCGTGTGAATTTTAATCACGTCTCCAAGTTTCTTTTTCCAAGTTTCAACGGTCATTTCGCTTAAAGACTGCCTTTGCAGCATTCCTAATAACTTATGCATTTTATATCTCCATCCTCGAAAGTCCTCCGGCGTTCTGAATACTTCGCCAAATAGGGCGTCCTTTAATCTGTGCCTCATTTCAACATCTTGTGCTGCTCGAATCAAATGATTGATCGGTATTTCTGCTTCCTTGTTACTTTTGCACTTTTTTGAAGCATGCGGTTTTGATTCGAAGGAATACGAAGCGTAGTCCACACAGTGGCGCTAACTGATTGATTGGTTCATGAGGTTTAACGTCGTAAAGCAACAATCAGTATTTGAGACGCCATAGGGAAGAGCTCCGGGTTAATTTTGATCCCCCCTGGGTTTTTAACGTGCATCAAAATCTAAGTCAAGTTCCCCCCCCCCACCCCCCCCCCCCCCCTTTGTTGAAACGCCGGCCGCACCTGCCAGGACTCGAGCCTGCGACTGCGACAACACAGCGCCGTAGCCGCTGAACCACCGCGACGAGTTATGTCGTGGGGCTACGGGTTCGCTACCAACAACAATGCAGTTCTTTAACTTAAACAGCGCTAGTCTGAAAAGGACTAGGAGGTCATTACCTTGTTCACTTTTTTTCATTTCATTATTATACCCAAAGGCCCCAGAGATGCGGTATTACATGAGGGAGGGGCTGAGTTTAATAGAGCAGTGACTCGAACAACCTTAAAGGGATCTGGGTGGGAGTGGTGCGTCGTTGGCAGACAGACCATTCCAGTCACTCGCTGTTTTCACAAAAAAAGAAAAATAGCGTAGATGGGAATTAAGTCTGCACCGGGGAAGGATACACGGCTTTTCTATGGTTAATGCGACTGGACTGAATAACTTCCTGGGCCCATCATGCCTAACATGTTTCAGATTTCCTTTAAATATAAACTCGGTGAATTATTCAGTTATCCCATGGCTGGAATAACTGGGATATGCAAAACACGCATATAACTTTTCCGAGAGCTCTAGTCGCACTTACAGTTTCGCTATAACACAAGAAGTCGTGTATTATGCTCATCACGTGCTAGACGTCTAAAAAGCAGTTCATACTGAAAGATTCAAATCTAGCTATTTATTTCACATTAGAGCACAATATCACGTGCTCCAGTCAGTGCGGCCGCTATTAAGAGGAATGCAAGAGCACAAAATGCCAGCCAAGGAGGAAATGCACGTGCGTAACGGGTTCCGAATTAACAACGCCGTTAGTTTCTAAGTGCTCTTGCCATTGGCTAATCACCTTCGGTGATAACATGTGGAGCATCAGAATTGGCTGAAATGTGCTCTTACGAACAATTCTAGTGCAGAACCTTTTGTGAATACGGGCCCAGAAGCTTGTCAATGCGGTCCTGTTCTCTCAGGATTAGATAAAGATTTGAAGAACAGCTTGTGTAGTTCTAGTAAAACAACAGTATTTGCTGCGGTGTCCCTTGTAAGTCAGGCTCTATGCGACCTCCCACCCCCTGTATCTTTCTGTGTGCAAATTTTCACGCAGGTGTTCATGCAGTTATGATTATACGGCTTCAGAAATATGAATCCACGTGCTTCAGTATAATTTGTTTCACTGTTCAATATTTTCAGCGCTTTTATAGGGAAAAAAAAAGAGAATGGGAACAAGACGAAGGGGCCCAGCTGTCCTGTTCCTGTTCTCTTCTTAATAAGCGCTGGAAATTTTTCATAACTTTCCCAATTCTTTTTTTTTTTTTTTGCTTCAACTCACTGACGCAAACACTTCTTTCGCGCTTAAGGTAGCCTACAGCCTGCACACAACAAATAGCCAGATAAGTGGACAAAAGTTCAGCCATCCTATCCGCCACGTGCTATCAGTGCAGTACAGTTCCAGCTAGGAGCGTGACACTAAAGCCAAGGTCAGTGTGTCAGGTTCATCTCTTTGGCGGCGCGCAGTGTATCACTGGCCTTTCAATCCCAGTGGAGTTCTCGTGACAGTGTCGCCGCGCGTGTCGAAAGTACGACGCAGAAAAACACAGTCCCGGAAGCCACTCCGAGCGACACGCGTCACCAGCGAGCGAGAGATAGTGGCAGGAGAGCCCTCTTGACCGCAGACGTGCCTCTGCGCGGCGTGCCTCGGTGGGGGCCTCGGGGTCAAGCAGAGAAGTAGACACGACCCCCAGCTGCGCGTCCCTCACACCAACCAGGAAGCGCGTGCTGTCCGTCCAGGGAGAGCAGTGCGAAGATCGGCGCCTCCGAGCAAGCAAGCGGGATTCCCCCGCGGCCGGCGCTCGAGAGATGCGCGAGGTATAGTGGCCGGCGCTCAACGCGGACTGCTTGCGCCGAGTGTCTCGTGCCAGACTCGGCGTGGCCCTGACAATGAACCAGGATGCGAGCCAGCCGAGAGGTGTCACAACGGAAGGGGAAAAAAAAAAAAGCTCCTCGCTACACCTGCCCTCACCAGGCGAAGAAGGGATGAAGCAAGAGCACGGAGCCAGACGGAGAAGTGAAAGTTGCACGCGCCAGTACACGCTCCGAGCATTTCGGTCCTGCTGTGCGTACACTTCCGGACGTTCGCCGTCGCGCATGAGGTTCTAGGGCAATTCAGCTGCGCAGGGGGGGGGGGGGGGGGGGGGGGGGTCAAGTTCTCGGGCGGTCAAACTTCGGTGAAGTCAAAATTTGAAAGAGTGTTCTGCCTTTTCCACAATGTTACTACTGAGAGATTTCGCGCAAGACTGCAGCGCAAACATAAGCTGTAAATACGATACCGTTACGCCTCCAGGTTGACAAGATGCGCATCGATAGCATAGGCGGAGTTAAAGAAAAGCTTCCTCTTCGGACTTGAATGCAGCCTGTGGAAGGTTGTGCGGCGGAAATTCGACGTATTAAAATGCTCTCGCACTCATGTGCCCTTGCAGACAGCTCTTCACTATCATGATAAACGTCGGTGGCTTTTCGTGCGTTTCTCCTTATGGAGCCAGCAACGGACACTCGTGGATGATGGCCGCGTGGGGCCGCATTAGCAGACAAATAAGCAGTTCGAGGCACCTAAACGGCCGTAGGCCTGTCCGGCTGCTTGAAGGTCAGTCGCTATGCCGCTTAGGCTAGTAGATTGCTGTGACCATCGGTCCCTCGAGTAATGTTACAGGTGGAGCTCTCACATAGCACCACCACCATTGCCACACGACCTCGTTCAGTTTATCCAAACGTACATAATCGCAATACACAGTGAGCACGAGCAAAGGGAGAAGGTATGAAGGTAGCTATCGCGAGAAGAATTCATTTGCAGTTCGCCTATCTTTCTTTGGGTTTATTAGAACAAATGGTAGATGTGTAACCAAGGGCAGGCGAATGCTGATATCCTTTATCTCTTTTCCAAAACCAAATCGAATACGAATTTAATAGTCACAACATTAGATCTAATACAAATCTAATGCTTTTCGAATACTACTACTTACTGGAGACACCAAACCATCGAGTCGTTATTCTTGCCCAGCGTATTACCATGCATCCTGCGACATGGTTGCATTGTTGTTTTTCAGATTACCTGTGCACACTTTAATTACTAGCTTAATTTATGTTTTTCAAATTACAGTCGAAGCTTCGCATCTACTGGAATATGGTTTAAATGAAACGAATATATTGTGAAATATTGCAATGAAGCTTAGAGCAATGGTGTCAGCTTCCAACTACAGCATTTTTATGAACTCAAAGAAGCAACCTAATTGCGTGTCAATGCGACTAAATGCTGGATCATTGGACACAATATTTAGCACATAAAACATAAGCACTTGTTCATTCAAAGAACAGCCCTCGAGAAGTCCTTAGTTCGTATGACACAAGGACTCGTCGTCCGCGCTGTCAATCAATAGCGAAACTAATACTTTAATATTGCACGTTGTTCAAAAGATTCAAAGATATAATTAACCGCTAGTTTAAACGTTTTTCATATATCGAAAGAACTTAATTCAGGAGAAAGAAGGCGAACTACGGATTAGTTTGCACTCCCAGCTAAAACCCTAAGGTCTTCTGCCTGCCATATTGCACGTCAAACAGTGGAGTCACACGTCGCTAAATTATTGCAGCAACGTTTCATGTTCGTATTGTTGTCGCAACTCAGTTGTGATAAACACAGATGTTTGTTCGACCAGGCACCAAGAGTGAACATGTCTGCCACTCCCACATGACAAATGCGCACACATGTACGTGCGTTCTCTTCGGATTGGTATGCAGATGGAGTCGTAGTGGCCATCAGCAAGGCAGCACAAGTCGAAAGCGTCGCTATGATCTGCCGGGCGCGTGACACTAACTGCCAGCGCGGCTTGGCGACGAGCCACGATGGTGTCAGCTACGTCGCCAAGTGACAGTCAGCCCTGCCTCCAGCACTTTTGTTTATTTTGCAAAGCAACCAAATATCACTTTCGTGCCTACCGATCACCTGCTGCCGGTCAGACTAATCGATCTCCCTAACGCACTGACTTGCTCCGTCAAGACTCTAATGATGCTGTTGATAAAACGCCCACGCACTGTCTAACGATAGCCTCCGGTGGCTGTGGTACAACTTGAGACAACGCCGGTTCACCCGACATTTCTTGAAATGCCCGCTAATGCTAAGCTTACACTCAACATTGTAACGTTGATAAATGCGCAGATTTTACTTTTTAAGATAACCACCGCTCTTCACCTTAAATAATGGATACCCGGCCACCAGGGCTCAATATAGTCTTCGTGAGGCCTAAAGCTGACATCAATCGGAGTAATATTTGCCGGAGCGAACCGCAAGTAAATGCTTTGAAAAGACGTCGCGTTACATCATGTATAACGCAAAACTTGATGCTGAAATTAAATATATAGTTGCCTATCGTTGGGAAAATGTGCACCTTTATAAAAGAGACAGAGAGAAACAGAAGAAAGGCAGGAAACTAGGGTAACCAAAAATAACTCGGTTTGCTACCCTGCATGGAAGGAATTTGCAATATAATTTACTCTTGGTGGAAAACATGCTCTGAAATGAAGCACTCGCAGTGGATGCGACACGAAATTCGGGCAAGAAGGTTTCTGCTAAGGCGTTTGTCATTATTCAGTGCTGTTTATTGAACCACAGTATCATTTCCCCAACATATAAGAAGAAAGTGTTCAGTAGCACTTCCTGCAAGCATGATTAGTATAGTGCCAACATTGTTTTTGTTAATACGTTGCGCAGACAAGAGAAGATAGGCTAATTAGGGGTCGGGCTATTCAGAAACAATAGTAAATAAACTCACATGGCGCTGAATAAATATCAGCGGTAGCGACGACCCACTGTTCGCGCCACAATAGGCATTTAATGTCGCAGTCAACTTCCACCATTAGGCTCATTCACACAGCCGTCAAACGCTCCGTCGCGTCACCGTCACGACAAACAAACGTACAGCAGTCGCGACCGAGCAGTGTACGAATAGGCGACGGCGGTGGCGACGTAAACAGCAGCACTGGTTGTACAGTGTCGAGACCGGTCCCATGTTCGCCTAAACCTAGAGAAATATAATCTACATTACGCATTGAATCTATTGAATAATTTCATGTTGGTGTAATGTTTGCATAAACTAAGAATAGATTGTCTAATGAGCCCACCAACAACGGGTACAGTGTACTAGAATAAAAGGGTAGTGTGCTCACTGAGCAGAGGAAGCGCTGGCTACAGGGAAAGCGCATACTGCTGCACATGCAAAGAGACGCCGTGAACATGCACAGCGAGCCCCGCGGCGTCGAAGCAAACGGAAAGGGCGCGAACGCGGTCGCGGACGCCACACTGACCTCGACGGTCCAACGCCGCGGTTTGAATGTGTAGCAACATGCGCTTTCCTGTGGCACGCCAAGCGTTGCACCGTCGATTTCAATGTAAGCTCCGTTTGCAAGTTGACATCGGCGGCTTCACGCGCCGGCGCCGCTGAGCCCGTTACCCTATATTATAGTACACTGTACACGGGTCTACTTTCGTGATGCTGAGCGGTTTTCTGGTGCTGTTCTTGCTTGGCAAGCGGAGACAGCAACAAGCGCGCAAAGCTCGGCGCTGAAGAAGTATACGTGGGGGCGAAACGAAACAAGTGCAGGAATCGGAAGTTCGGCGTTCGGCCTTGTTCATGTCGCACATTTGAGCACCACCGAAACGCACAGCTGAGTTTTCGATGTGCCACACGTGGAACGCATAAGCCACGACCTATGTAAACAAACCAGCAGCCGTGCTGTTGCCAGCTTCAGCTTTGTAAAATGGCTGTATTTAGTGACGGCTTCTTAATTTCTGATTGGTCGATTTTCGAGGGGCGGTGCTCCGTCACCGTGCTGGCGACGGAAACGTCGAGCCCTGCTCTGCGTCGCCGGCGACGCGTTTTGATGGGAAAAACGACTGGGAAACCCTCTCCCATGAGAAAACGGTGCCGTGACGGTGACGCGACGGAGCGTTGACGGCTGTGTGAATGAGGCGCATAAGGAGGAAATCTTCAGTACTGAAGATGCATCGTAAAAAGAGCTTACTGATCTTACCAGGAAGAAAAAAATGGTGCCACGTGCGCCGAACGTCAGGTGCGAATTTATGCGTAAGTGTCAAATGACCCATTGAGCGAAATGCAGCCACTAACGTGAAACCTGGGGAAGTACGAAGCATGCAGTGATGCACACTAATGGGCTCATACTGCCTTAAGCAATGGCTCATAACCCCGTGAACGCGGCTCCCCTTACGACGACAGAATAAAAGTGAAATTCTACGCTGGATGAGCGGCAACGCAACCAGCCGTTGAAGACGACGACAAACGGGGAGCAGAGGCACGAGCGCGTGCCGAGCGCGAGCACGAGCCACTTGCTTACCGTGACTACGATGACGACAACGACAGGAGACGCTGACAGCCCGAGCGCATAAGGTGCTTCTCACCTAACGAGAAACACACTTACCTCCTTCATATTGGAGGCATAAGAAGTTTTTGTCACTATCAATGCTTTAGGTATAACTTCATTCGCTACAACTGGCTAGCCTAAGTTCTTCCGAACCGTCCTTTTTACGTATGGCTTTGTGAAAATGAGTCCCGAACGTCTCCACATTTTTATTTCATGCATCTGACGTTATATTCGCGCGACTTGATGCACTGAAAAGAGAGAGAGAGAGAACTGGTTCTGCGCGTTTTTCTTATGCCCTGCATTTTGCCTCTGAATGCAGCAGCGGGCGCAGGCTAATGGCAGCATGTAAATAATATATCGCTTCATGCTTTTTGAATATAAGTCATGATAAGGTCGATCAGTAGCTGTGGTGTGGAGCTTGTTGGTCCTAGCCGTAACTTCGTCTTACGTCGTGACAGTTTGAATTTTTCTCATATTAGCCCGGAGGTAAAACTAAATGCCCGCTGAGATGTTTTGGATGGCAGAGGAAAGCAGTGGTAAGCGGTCTAAGTTTTTACACCCGTTGGGTCTGATTGCAGGTCCCCCAACAAAAATTACTAACGGTTCCTTATGCTACAACTAAGACGACTTGAAGGCGAAAGCCCGAGCACCCCTAACTCAATGACACAATGACCACTTTTTTTTTTGCCGAGCCATCATCCCTTTGAAACCACATCTTGCAGTCATTTTTGCAAGTCATCATTTTTTTGCAAGTCCCCTTCCTATGATTCACCAAACTGAAACCGGGACTCAGCACTTTCTTTTTGCTGAGTCACTTTCACTTGGACCCTCAAATCTACATATATTTTTGCAAGTCACTCCCCCACTCCATGACCCCTTGATTCACGCTTAATTCACACTTGATTCACTCTTAATTCACCCTATCACTGCTTGGTTCACCTTCATTCACTCTTAATTCACTCTCATTTACTCTTCGTTGTGTTAGCTTACTCTATCACATCATTAACTTTCGTTTGACTCCTATCGCCCAACTAAACCCCTTTAATTCACCTTAAATTCACTCTTAATTCACTCATTCACCTCTCTGTATACCCTTATCACTTTAGTTCACTTGCTTAATCATTCTTCCACCCTTGATCCTAAGAGGACCATTTCCCGTCGACGACGCGGTTTGGAAACGGCCATGAAACGGAGACCTCACCATGAGAATATAAGGCTTTGCCTTAATACTCGTTCTCAATCTTGCGCACACTTCCTTTCTTTAACACTCTGCGCTGACTACTTTTCTGTCAGGAAAGCTATGTCATGCTGATACGCGCATGCCGTTCGTGACTTGTAAGTACCGGAAGCACAGCGCCAAAGAAAGATAATGCACGCAAGACTGGCGAAAATTATTGCAGGGAGACAAGTGTCAAAAGGTACCTATGTTTTTTTTTTTTTGATTAAGGAGAAGACTAAAAGAGTCAGGGCAGTGACAGGCTAAAGAAAATGGTCGTATTAAAAAAGCAATATTGAAAGTGAACCTGGTGAACCTGGCTCCTCGCAGCCGGCTGAAGCGCCATGCCGCGCTGAATATGGCATACTTGAGACTTGCGGCTATTCGCATCAGATGCTTCTTTCCGTTTTTCGCCGTTGTTCTGAGCTACAGCATGACTCGCTGCCCTTGGTGCGGCAAAAAGCGCGGAGAAAAAGTACGAGCCGGCATGCCAAATTGACAGTGGCTAGGACCGTGGGCGACGAACGCGTGAGACTTACGACTGCATTTATCACACGCAAAGCACGAATACATCACTTCAAACGCATAGCTTTTAACGTGGCGCGCAACGGGGTGATAGGTCACCGTAAGTACACCCCCAACGCGTTTTCACGCGAGATAGTGCGCGAGGTTGTCTCAGACGACGGCTCTTGGTGTCACCTCGAGTGATTGGCCACGCGTTATGGGTGCCGATCTCGGGCCGCGCGGAATTTTTGGCTGGGACGCTTGCGCCTCACTAGCTGGACTTGGCAAGACGAGCACGTCAGGCGTAACAATCGGCCCTGAGCCGTCTGCCGCCCACACACACGTGCTCTCGTAGAGGAATACATGGTCCATTCTTCTGTGTCGGCGCGCGCCGGTGGCCGAACAAGCGCTCAGAAGGCCATCACGTCCCAACACCGCACAGAGCTCATTAAGGAAGCGCCAGACTGCTGCACAGCCCGTCGGTACTGCGAGGGAGCAAGACCGTGGGCAGGTCACAGAAGTGCTTCAGCCTACACAACTTTTTAAAGCCAGCGTTTTAATCACGAACCTGCGTATATAAGCTCTTTCGGTGGGCACACTACGTCTAATCCGTGGCAGCTGACGGCGCTTGCTCGTTCTCTTTAAGATCTCTTGCTTTCTTTGTCTCCATCTTACTGCCCCGCTATTTCTTTCGATGTCATTAATCACCTTGCACGTCAGCTTGTGGGCTGTATGGCTGCCGGCGGCATTTTCTCTTTGATCTCCGCTCTGACCTGAAAAAAAGACAGTTGATGTGTAGTCGCCGAGAATTGCGCCCAATAGCGAGATACTAAACATTACAGGAATCTCCGCGTAAAGGAGATCAAGCCTGCATCGCATTCTTAAAACACGGTGCGCGACACCACGAGGTGTCAGGCACCTATCTATTCATATGCACGCTTTCGATGACCGCCACACTTCACTTGTAGTGAAGCAATGCTGGACCATTTTCATATCACAATAGCACCGCTCACCTGCATTGCCTTCTTAGGAGGCACAAAATAAGCCAGCCTCTTAACGGGTTGCTCTTAAATCTCCTTAAATTATACTTATGTGCCCTACATGTATGAAAAAAAGGTTGATCAGATGAATGTTCGTATTTTCTCTAGTTATTTCATCAAAATGTATCTATACTGCATGTACACCTCTTATAGGCAGAATATCTGAAAACGTAGAATTCACGCAGTGCCCGAGGCTCTTAAAAGTGGGCGCGCAATAAAGAAAAACAAAACAAAAAGAAACGGAAGAAGCAAAAAACAATAATGAGTGGGTCCAGCAGTGGCGTGGCTTGCAACTAGTTTATTCTGCCTTGTTTGGCACGTTGCCGTAAGCGCGGGTCGCAACTGTCGTCTGGGAAGGTTTCTTCTTTGCGTCAAGCTCAATTCATGCCGTTTTCACTGATTACTAATCAGTTCTACTGTTCCACGTGTCCCGCTTCAATCACTTGCCGGAAGCTGACCACCTCTATGAAATGATCGCCATCAGCTGGTCTATTACTAATCTGGCGTTGCCTCACTTGGCACACAACTGCAACGACACCTACGTTGTCTGTCCAGCTTTATAGGCGTCGCCGACGGAATTTCGTTCAGTGGGCCTGACAGCGGCATGAACTGCAACTGTTACTTCTGGCTCGTTTTGCAGGTATAGGGACTCACACGTGTTTAGGTGTTACAGAAGCGACGACTGGTTTATATTGCTGCTGCCAGGTCCCCTGTAATTGTAACAATGTGTACTGTTTCTTTGAATTTCCTGAAATATTTAACCCGCTGCAGTGGCTCAGTCAGCTGAGGCGTTGCGCTGCTGAGCACGAGATCGCGGGATCGAATCTCGGCTGCGGCGGCCGCGTTTCGATGGAGGCGAAATGCAAAAACGCCCGTGTGCTTGCGTTGTAGTGCACGTTAAAGAGCCCCAGGTGGTCAAAATTAATCCGGAGCCCCACTACAGCGTGCCTCATAATCATAACTGGCTTCGCACGTAAAACCCCAGAAAGAAGAAAAAGATTGAAACTATTTACTTTTGCTGTCGGGTGATATTGAAACTAATCCTGGGTCCTGGAATCCAGAGAGAGAGAGAGAGAGAGAGGAGAGAGACAATTTTTAGAAAGGCAGAGAGGTCGGCCTGAGCGAGCATGCTCTAGCCTGCTACTCTGCACAGGGGAAAAAGGAAAGGGTACAAAAAAGGGTGATGAAAGATGATGTTGAGGACAGGAAGAAGGGATGCATATTTACACTAACACAGTGGTTTCCTTGAAGTCTTGCGACTAGTCTGGTGATATTCAGGTAGTCCAGAGCAGCCCTTGTAGCTATTGATGCTACGGTACGGTCAAACATTGCGGACAAAATATCATTTCGGACAATGTTCGCCTGCCAGTACCTGCTAGCATCGAAGCCAGCATCTTCCGCTGTGATGCGTAGAGAGGGCAGTCGCAAAACAGATGTTGGAGAGTCTCCGACACTTGGCGGCGTTCACAGTTAGAAAATCCTCGCAGAGTTATTGGATAACGCGTATCAGCCAGGAAATACTAGCCCTAGCTAACAATGTTGCGCCATTTGAGGAGTGCCTCACAACTTTGGAATCCTGTGCTAAGAACACCAGCGACATTGCTCAGCGTGTGCAGTATACCTCAACGAGCCTATACAGCTAGTTCGCGCATTCGAATGCAAAATGACGATCTAGAATACCGTTACCGGCGGAACACCCTTGTGGTATATAATTTCCAGAGCTCCTAAATGAGTCAGCTCGGCAACTCTTGTCAACGGTAACAGAATAAATAACAACAAAGCTGGGTGTTAACTTCGAAGGCATCAAGCGCTGCCACTGGGGACTTGGAATGCGCAAGAAGGGAAGGTGCAGAGCCATCTTCTGAACTGCTCGATTTCCGGAGTAAAACATAAACACAGAGAAATGCACGAAACCTGAAGGAACAAAGGTATATACATATTCGTTGCGCGAATGAAGCACCGAGAGTCATGACCGATAGATAGCTTGACGGTGTGGCCGATGCAGAGACGGGGAACACGCACCTCCTACAAAATGCTACGTGAATTAAGCATTCATTGTCTAGAGCAGTATTTACAGAAGATATTTACAAAAGCAATGGCAGCGCTGACCTATGTAGCTGTCAGCTCGAGACACGCGACCACTCTTCGTCGGGCGGCCGTGTTCATCTTTTAAGAGGCGAGCGCACGTTCCAATATTAACGAAGATTTTTCTGTTCGAGTGCGACAAGTGCGCCGGAGCTGTGGCAGCGCGCCGCTGAGCTACGAAAGAATGTCATGAAAACAAGGTTACAATATGATCAGCTAATAATCGAGGGATTCCGTTATGTGTGGATAACAGCTGAAGTTTGTCGTGCAAGCCCCACATAGAGGTCATAGTAATAATTCTGCCTGATTTGAACTGTTTTAGAAACCCTCAATTAACCTTACTAAATGCGAAGACTTGCAGATTGGATAGTAACATTTTTAATTTCATTCGGCTTATAGGATTCTATCGCCCTCTATTAATCTATGCTACCGAATGGCTGAGCGACAAAATACGAGACAGAATTCTGCCACCAGGCTATTGCGTACTACAAAGCGACACAAGTACTGGTCGCGGTGCTAGAGTGGCGTTATTTCGCAACGAACAATCAGTCCTACTACTGACTGATTTGCCCGAATCCGAGTCTTTGTGGTGTAAACTTAATATTTCTGGATCCACTATAGTTATTGGTGTTTTCCATCACCCACTAAACTCGGATAATTTATTTTAATCTGTTCGAGAGCTCATAGCAGTAAAAAAATTCACAAATACAGCATTGTTATATGTGGCCATGTTAACTTACGTGCATCGATTGGTCTTCACTTACGTTACTAGGTCGCGACAAGGCACTATGCGACTTGCTTATTGGCATTCCAATTTCATTTGACTTTACCCAAGGAACCTTGTGCCTTGTATTCATAAATGACATTGTTAAAGACATTTCTACGAATATTAGGTTGTACGCTGATGATTGCGTTCTGTATAGATTCGTAAGTTCTGTGCGTGATCAGGGTGGAGTTAAATGACGATTTTGCGAAGATTATTTGTGGTGTGAGCAGTGGCAAATGCCCATCAATTTGAAAAAACTGTTTTCATGCTAATTACTCACAATAAGAGACCCTTGCTCTTTAATTATTCTATTCTGATCAAGTACTTTCTGAGGTTGAGCAATATAAATACTTAAGATTGCTGGTTACTAACCACCTTTCCTGGAATACACACATATATAATGTTGCACCCAATGCCTTAAGGAAATTGTTCTTTTTAAGGCGTACGCTCAAGTTAGCTACCCCACAAGTGCGCATTCTTGCCTACAAATCCATTATCCGTCCTATGTTAGAGTATGCCGTAGTAATTTGGGACCCTTTCACTAAATCCAACATTGAAAAATTAGAAAGAATACAGAAAAAGGCTCTAAGATTCATTTAAAACTCATATGGTCGCAGCTCTATTAGTGAATTAATAAAAAAGGATATTTTCCCACCAGTTACTGATAGAAACAGGGCTTGTAGACTCAAGTTCCTTTATCAATTGGTAAATGGCTATTACAGAATTAACACATCACATATACTGACTCCATCTACAGGATACGCAACTAGAAACCGACATTCGCAAGCAATTATGCCTTTAAAACAAAGAGTCAATTCTTTCAAATATTCTTTTTTTCCTCGTACAATAAACGATTGGAATAACCTCTCCAACGAAGCTGTAACCCAAAAATATTTGGTGTCCTTTGAAGAGCGTTTACTTTAAATGTGCCGTGTCCTTCTATACTGACTTGTTATTGTCTGTTCTTTTTTGCCCAAATGTATGCTTCCTACGAAATGTACCACTCTGCTATGGTCTAACTAGACCGCAGTATTCAAAATAAATAAATAATAAATAAATAAATAAATAAATAAATAAATAAATAAATAAATAAATAATAAATAAATAAATAATAAATAAATAAATAAATAAATAAAGTGATTCATTTCCCTACGCATGGAAACGATATTCTGGACCTCGTACTCCTGAACGAACAACTGTTACAGCGAGGTTACGAATGTGATGTCGTAGGCGGTCTGTCTGACCACAAGGGCTGTTTTACCGATTTGAACATTATTGCTCGTACAAAAAATCCTGAGTACAAGATGATCACCGACTGTAGTCATGCCAATGATGATGCAATACCTAAGGCATTGGATAATGGTGTAGATAATAATTTATTGGCACTGGCCTCTGTTATGTAAACACGTTAGTAGATAAGTTTCACACCTGTGGCTATTCTATACAAAGCTTTGTAGCAAAAAGTGCCTAAAAATCCTAAGCATGCCGGTATAACATAGAAATCATCCATCTTTCCCAACGCATAAAACTGGTTCACCGACGGCAAATGCCGGGAAGTAAACATCCAGTGTTAAGCTCCTGAAATCTGCTTTTAAAACGCACGCTGGAGAATTTCATTATGAGAACAGTCTATCCCCAATCAAGAGGAATTATGCCCCACATTCTGGAAGTCAATTCTCCCAGCCGGTCCTAGCCAGTTGTCTTTCGTTATTAATCAGCAGCCTTGTTCTGACACCTCAATTAATTCAGAAGCGTTCAACAAGTATTTCATACGGTGTTGGAATGCTATGACATAACACCAGCATGCATGGTTAATAGTGAATTGCATTTTGTGCCAAAGTTGGAAATCACTAAGAGCGCCTGGTGCAGACAGAATTTCCAACTCAGACCGATAAAGATACTCAGAATGGTGCGCCAAATATTATACTTCTACATTTTTTAAAAACTCACTAGAATGAACATTTTTTAAAAATTACTACAGGGTACATTTCAATTTACAAAATGTAGCCTGTGAGTTCGCAAGGCGTATTCATCTAGAATGAATTTCAGGATGACACTGCAGTTTCTAGATACTAATTCCCGAAGTTGGCAGCAAAATATATTGGCGTCCCAGTTACTGTGCTTCAATGCATAAAAAGACGTTTGCCTAAAAAGGTAAGTCGAACAACAGTGCATTTTCCCGCTAGTTTGATGGCGCATATCTCGAAACCTCTGCCATCCTCATAATCCGTTCTAAGTGAACATGCCTTGAAAACTCATCCGCTACAACTTGTACGTTGCAATATGTGCCATAAACTAATTATTAAAAAGTTAATTATAGATTTGATTTGATTAGTCAATTATGCATTTCTATTTCTAGTGTGAGTAATGCCCACCACTTTGAGCAATCCGGCTCAACGACTACAATTACGCAATCTGCCAGGGGCGACATTGAAAAAAAAAATATTTGTGGTCTACAAAAAAAAAAAAAAAAACCATAACCAAACGTAGTTTTCATCAAGGTAAAAAAAAAGCTACAAGGTTTCTATTTTAACGCTACGACCGCAATTTCTGACCCTTGTTTTATGCTTGTTTATTGTCGCTGACACACTTGAGGTCAGGGGTATATCTGAAGTGTTTCCACTTTGCATACGATTGTCAATGGGCAAATGCACTGATGCACTCATTTGAATGAATGAATTCTGGGGTTTTACGTGCCAATACCCCGATTTGATTATGAGGCACGCCGTGGCGCGGAACTCGGGATTAATTTTGACCCCCAGGGGATCTTGCACGGGCGTTTTGCATTTCGCCCATCGAAATCAGCCACCGCGGCCGCGATTTGATGCCGGGACAAAGGAAATGAGCGCCTTACCGCCGCGGTGCCGCTAAGCCACCGCGGCGGTAATGCACTCATTTCCTTTGTGAGTTCTACAGCCCGTGTTAACCGCCGAACGCACCCCTTGACTATTAGGCGTTCACTTCATTTTTAGATTGTCATAAGGTTCATTTTCCATTTGCAGTGGAGTTGTGGAAAAAAAAACGCTTAACCTCGCACTCGGCCGCGCAACGCTTGAAACAGCGAACCTGGGCGATCGTAGCCCAGCATTTTCCGGAAGTGCGCGCCAACTTTTCATCTTATTACTCATGATGATGATAATTTGTTTTCGCGCGTATCAGACTTATAGCCGTCACTGCGCGTTGCATAGCGCAGCTTGCAACACCGACACCGCGTTCCACTTCGTTGCAATGCCGACAACGCGTTCCAGCAGACCCGCTCGTGAATGCGTCTCTCTCTCTCTCTCGTTCTCATAGCGCGCAAGACCTCTCCTTCACCTCGCAGAGCACGAGCGTGCGAACGCTTCCAGCTATGGACGAAGACGACGACGCTCGAACGCAATATATGGTTCGCATAAATGCATGTTCTGCAAGCGTGGCTGCGTAGCCTATTTTTTTTTACCTTGTTCAAAAAAAAAAAAAAAAATAAACATAAGTGGCTGTGTAGCCTAGCGGTTACGAGGCGCGCCTTGGGACCATGCGTACGCGGGTTCGAATCCCACCTCGGCAGGAAAGCTTACTTTCTTTTGTTTCTTGATACGAACCACAAACCACAATTTACGGCTGGCTTAAACAGCTGCGCTGTTAACATAAGACGGCGCATTACAGCAGTTGTCCCAGGAACTATATCTGAAGGATTTGTCTAACCTCATTCTTTGTTATTTATTGTACTTGATTGTACTCTTCTGTACCCACTCCTGCAATGCCCAGTGTCATGGGATAGCAGCATGTATAAATAAATATACGTAGCTGCCCTTTTACAAGGTCTAGAAATAACAGAATAATGTACAATGGCACCTACTGAAATCAGTTTTCGAACTTTACATTGTTATTTTAACGAACCCATCTCAACAATTATATGTACTACATCGAATGTAATGATCAAATATTTATGACACATTATGCTTTTGCGCTTCCTGTACCCGTGTCACTGCTTTTTGGCGACTACAACATTCAAGTATACTATAAAGTTTATTGCCTTTTTGGCTCTGCTGTATACGCTTTTCCTTTCCGTTTCACCGTTTCACCGTTTCAATAGGAGCGTGCTAATGACGAAAGCATGTACTCCGTTGCTGTGTAATTATTAGGTATTCTTAAACTGTACGCCAAGTTCTCCGTTTAATATTACCAGCCTGCCGCACGAACGTCGCCTTCGCGTAGCGGGCCCTGTTGAGGTGCCCCAAAACCGGAATACGTCAACACTCTGGTGACACAGCGAGTCTGAGCGTTCTCCGGTCCGACACATAGCTCCCTATACAAGGTCGCGCACAATATCTTCCAAGTTTGCCGCTACCTCGGCCTTCCCGTCTCGTGTCGCCACGACATTTGTATGCGTTTCCCGTTTTCCTCCCTCGGTTCCTGCCATAAATACGCGCACGCAAATTGTACCTCGGCGTACAACGGCTGCGTAACTCATCGCGAGTCGAGCCATAGGGGCGTGAACGCAAGAAGAGCGGGTAGGGTGAAGCGAACGGCGTTCGTTGGCGGCAGCAGCAGCGAGTAGGAGTCTCGAAGGATGCAAAGTCGTGTGCGCCCGCGAGAGCGACTCAACGCTCGGCGTCCAGAAAGCGCACGGCAAGAGATGAAGGAGAGCTGGCACCAAGGTGAAGCAACTCGGGAGAACGGCAGTAGCGCCGGCAGAAAGGCCGCGATCGATGCAATTCCATCATGGCCCTGACCACTGGCCGACCGTCTGCTTTGCTTCTTCCATCCATGCGCTTCCGCCACGGCATCGGAGAAGCAGAATCTTATGCGCGGACAAGAGCGATGCACAGGGCTCTTTTTGCATGAAAAAAATGCAGAACCCACAAGCTCTCGCTCACAGTGCTTGTCTTTGACGCACTCTTTGTCTTTAGTTTTTGATGTCGCAAAAGGCGGAAATGCATTTTGATTTTCTTGCTGCCGACCCGTTCCGAATGCAATAAGCAATTGAGCAACGCTAGCTTTCCTCTGCCATGAATTGAAACATTTTAAAACATACAGGCGAGGTATAGACCCCCGGCTATTCTGCTTTGAGAATCACCTTTCACCAGTCACTCGAACTTGACGCGTCCTGCAGCGCGAATAAAGCTTCAGGCAGTTGCTGCACTCGAAAATTCTATCCTTATATGCCGGGAGACAGAGGAAAAAAACAAGCAGCAAGACTAGAAAATGCGCTGTCAATATGAGTTGTCCTTAGAAGACGTCGGCCTGCTTACAGCAAGACGCTGCTGTATTACAAGAACCGCCACGAATGCGTGCAACAGTTGTCAAGTGTCAAGCTACTGACTTTTGCGTGGTCAGATGTCAAGTAAAGATATGCGCCTCTCTCTACAACTGTACGTCACTGACAATGCGAAATGGAAGGAAAATGGCTGTGTTCGCCGGTCATGGGTTTATTTCCCTTGAAAGACCGCGCGCCTGTTTTCGTAATTTATCACGCGCCTGTTGTTGCTGCACAATAATTCAATGCTCAGTCATGGCCGGTAGGCATAAGGGATATTTGGAAATGTCATGTAACAGGCAGGCAGAAGTTGGGTTGCTAAATTAATTTTTTTCCTCTGTCAGAGCAGTCAATTTTCTACATGGAATCGCTATTATTGATAAGTTTTCTACACTTCGCTCTACTGGTCACCCGTTCCTTTCCGAAATTTTATTGCGATAGCAATTATATGGACACTCCAAGCGCATTTCTGCCGTCGTCGTCGCCGTGAGGTTCCGTATGAAGTCCAACGGCGATAAAATCGTCTCCGCGCGCTGTATGCTGTATGTGCGAGTGAAAGCGCGTGAGGGACGCGCGCTTTCACGGAGAGCGAACGCACGGACGGAGAGCAAACGCGAAGTCTTCCATCATGCGAAAGGCCGTGGGGGGATGGGAGGGAGGGAGGGGAGGTGACGTTTAGCTGCGGCACCAAATGCGTATCGTGCGACCGGGCGCAAGAGAACTGGCGACTCAATCTCCCACGCGAAAGGAGGAAAGCCTGAAGGCAGCGTGGGAGGGAGGGGGCACGGCTTCTACTCTGCCACTAACTGCGTACTTGTACTTTGCGCGGCTGCGGGCTGTCGCGCGCACCGTATCTTGAAAGGGATCTCCCCATGGGTCTTACCTTTGTATGCGCTGTGCTTTCGCCGCTCAGTTTCCATTCAAGCGATAGACCGCAGGAACCTTCGGTCGCTGGGCTGCCGCGCTTGCGTACGCCAGCGTTTTGACAGTGGTTGCCTGCGGCCATCGAGTGTGATCTATTCAAGTTTGATTGTGCGCGCTGACACCATGCTTGTTCATTCAGTTAGTAAGCGAATGTGTCCAAGTTTGTGCAGCCGATAAAACCAATATCCTTACTCCGTATAGCTCTCTACTAATTTGCGATCGCAATTGATGCTTCACCTTTCGGGCGACCCACCGTGTTTGCTCAGTGGCTATGGTGTTGGGCTGCTGAGCACGAGGTCGCGGGATCGAATCCCGGCCGCGGCGGCCGCATTTCGTTGGAGGCGAAATGCGAAAACACCTGTGTACTTAGATTTAGGTGCACGTTAAAGAACCCCAGGTGGTCCAAATTTCTTGAGTCCCCCACTACGGCGTGCCTCATAATCGGATCGTGGTTTTGGCACGTAAAACACCATAATTTATTAATTAATCAATTTTAACCTTTCGGGCGAAACTGCGACTTTTTTGATATTTAAATGTATCGCGATGTTTGTTGTACACTTATTCGATGAACCTCGTTTACTGTCTTTACATAAAAGCCAATCGATTTTCGGTTCTTGCCAATATAATTTTTGTGTCGCCACAAGGAGCGGTAGTCTCACCACTACTTTTTAACATTGCCATGAAGAAAACTATCGGAAAGGCTCTCCAACATAGAAGGGATTAATCACACGCTCTACGCCGATGACATAACAATCTGGTGCACCGGAGGAAGCGAAGGAGATGTTGAATTAGGCTTGTAGGAGGCTGCAGATCAAACAGAGATGTACCTGGAAAGTACTGGGCTTAGATGCTTCCCGAGCAAGTCTGAGCTCCTCCTCTACAGGCCAGTCAGGAGAGGTCACAAACCTAGAGGCTGGAAACCGTTGTCTGAAATAGACATAAAACTCTACACTAAAAGTGGCTGTACCATCCCCAGAGTAGACACCATTCGGGTCCTGGGCATGTTCATTGAATCCAAGGTAGTAACAATACGACGCTCAACAAGCTCACAGCCAAGACCGGGAACATGATCAGGCTCATCAACAGAGTCTCGAATAGGCGTGGAGGCCTTCAGGAAGACAACCTCCTCAGGTTATTTCACGCCTTCCTCATGAGACACATAGTTTATGTGGCAGCCATGCACAATTGGTATAACTCCGAAAAAAAAAACTGGTCCTACTTTTGCCCATTTTTGCGGGAAGGTACTAAAGCTACGAAGCTGCGGTTCAAAACTAATAAAGGTACATGAATGAAATTTTGCGTCCCAAATGGAAATTTCTTGAGCTCTAATTTTTCCAAAATTTAGCTTCCATGAGCGTGTAGTTGCCGGGCTGTTACAACAGAAGTAGAAATATTGGCAATCTTCAAAAGCAAATTATCCAAAAGTAAAATATGCAACATTATTTTGCTGCGTCTAGGAAATAGATAAATATGTCCTAAAGCTACAGAGCAAGCCGCAATGTAGTAAATGCGGTAGCTTCTTCTAAATATGGTCCCAAGTGAGACACAGTTCGCAAAAACCATGTATCTCATGCTTGTTCTTGAACATTTATTTCTAAATTGCATTAATCAATTTTTTTTATATTATATATAGTTAGCATCTACAAAAATTAAGATTTTTTATGGTATATACGACAACTTTATATCCTAAGTAGAAGAGCCGCCCCGGTTGCTCCAAAAGTACTGAAACGGGGGGCTCGTGCCGCCGGAGTGGGACCGCCACCTTAAGCAAGAAACGCTTTTAGCTCCTGCTGGCGGTGACCTCCAAGTAATCTTGAGTCAAACGCCAGAGCCGTTATACTTGCACTCAAACGAGATCATCCGGGCAACCAGTCAAAAGTTAAGAAAATGCGGTCTCTGGCCCACAACCCTATGTACAGGACCGCATTACATGCGGTCCTGTACATAGGGTTCCGCGGCGCGCGTTTTGCACCGTCTCGGGAGATGGCACCACGCTGCGTTACCAAGCCGGCAGCGTCCGGCGCGCCGCGGGTGGCTGTTTGGCCGAGACGAGACCTGCAATGAGGTTCTGTCTGTGAGAGGAAACTATTGCGTCCATATGGACCAGTGCACAGTATGGCGTGGTGCGGTGTGGTGTGGTGGGGTGTGCCGTTGCGAACATGCATCACACCCATTTTAAGATTGTGGCTAATATCATCTCCAACCAATCTGCTTTACCGGTAGCCATTTCATCTTTACATCTGCTCTCGATTACGGGAGCGCCAGCATTTTTAACCGAAGCTTTATAGGCTCACAAGTGTCGGCGCTGGTGGTGTCACGCTGAACAGTGGGCCGATCCTGGTGATAGTGCAGAAAGGGTACAAGCTCAATGGCACGTACTCCTCTGGGCTCGGGGACCTGTAACGCAACCTTGAACTACCCTTGTCACGCGTGGGACCCAAAGCGACAAGATAACCAGCCTTTCCTCTGTCGAGAAAATTGGGGTATGTGAAGCTTGTCGTCCGATTCTAGCGTGAGGGCTTCCGAAGCCAAGGCGAAACGTCAGCGAAGGGCGGCGGACCCCGAGTTGCGGGAGCGCTATGTTGAGGCCAAACGTCAGCGAAGAGCCGCCGATATTAAGTTTAGGGCAAACGAAGCGGAATGCCTGCGACAGTGTCGTTTAGCCAAAACCTCCTTGATTTTGCCACAAGCTTCGCTTACCCCCATTTTCTCGACATGGGAAGGGCTATGAATTTTGTATTTTTGAGAGCATGCACCTTAGCGCCGTAAGCGCGCGTGTCAAGCACGTGCCTCGCTCGATGATCGGCGGCCTCACTGCACGTGTTCTCGCGAGAAAAAGTTAACTTCGTCGCAACTTCTTCTTCACTACGTTGCAGCACAGAAAAGACACCATCAAAACATGCGTCTGTACATCTGCATAAAGCAGAGCTTGGGCCCCTCTCTCTGCATGCATTCTATGGGCCGCTATGCAGCGATCAAGCCACTGAGCTCGCTATGCAGCGATCAAATCTCACTGAGCTCACTATGCAGCAGCCAATCGAGCATCCTCTGCAGCTGGCTGTTACGGAATGGGTCTTTTCCTTGCCCTTTCTGACGTGCGGCGGAGTGCTTGAAGCTTCTTGCTTCACCTCCGTCGCGGATTCGTACGGAGAACCACTTGCTCCGGGTTAAAACCGGCCCTTCTCTCCCCACACGTCCTCATCCCCACCCCCTCCTGAAAAATCAAAAAGCAGGCCAGCATAGCAGACCAAGGGGCCGGAATGGGTGTCAAAGCGTCAAGGCGAATAACGCGACCATGGCTTCAGTCCTCGGACACGTTGTGGTGCTAGTGGTGCAGCCAGTGTCATTGTGTCCAATACCGCAGTGGACTAGCAAGAAGCACGTGAACGACCAAGAAGACTCAAAGCCGTACGCCGGTTAAGCACTTTAATTCTCTTCTGAAATGACCTCCTTTACATGCGCAAGCCTGTGTATGGGAACCTCTTGCGAAGCGTCGAACGACGGCAGTGTCGAGGTTCAGTGTTATTATATAGCATCCAGAAAATTGTTTCAGGGCGTAACTTAATGACATTTCTTTTCAAGCGTTGAGGCAGCGGAAATTTTTTTATTTATTGTTTTCATTCGGTTTTTTGGTGACACTGCTTTTGCGCATGCACTGTCTGGACTGCTGGATAGGCTTTAAGTCATAAATTCACTTGCAAGTCCAGCGTGTACCCCTGTACTACTTATAATTTGCCACTTGTTGGGTGCTTCCGCTTCGGTTGCAACATGTAGTAACTCACCTGAGAAGACATTGTTATAAACTTGTGCATGCATTGAAAAGTGTATCTTTTTTTGTCTATTAATTCTCTTTTTCACTTGTTGTACTTCTCTGTTTTTCAACATTCGCAGGGTAGCTGGTGTCTAGTGAAACATTTAGTGTCCACTATGTAAATGCTCCTTAATGTAGCATTGCTTTCTTAATAAATGAATTTCTATTGTTCTTTGCATATTGTCCTGTTAGTTTTATCGAGCACGTTCATCTTTCTATTCTATGAACCCTTCTGTATGAGAATGCCAACGTCTCTATTTCCGTTCTTATTGTGAAGTCCGGGCTATAAACCCGCGGTTCCCATTCTGCTGTCTAGTATACAGCGGTCCTCTATCAATATGTGGTTGTGACGTGTGACACATTTTTCGAGCTGCCAGAACATGGATTGATTTATTTTGCTTTTGAAATCTGAGCACATCGGTCGCCGTCAACGCCCCCTTTCTTCCTCTTATTGAAAACATTCGCTATGTCTGCGTATTAACGCCTGTAATCCACTACAGGAATGTTATGATTAGCAGTCTAGGTAGAACAATCTAACATAGGCTTATTTTCTAACATCCATTTCCACCCGGATGGCTGTACGCTGATATCTGCGCATCATTTCTTAATTTCTTCCACGTGGCGAACTACTGCACTATAATCACTCCTTCATGCCCTATAGCGTATCACATGCGATCTTCACTTTTTTTTTCTATCATGTGTTGTGCGGATTTCGAGTTTTTTTTTTTTTCCTGACTACTTTATTTAGACCGTGCTACACGCCCGTGCTCCCCAACTTGACTGTCTTTCTTACTTGCTCCTTGGTTTTAGAGTTGGCAGCGCTTCTAGTCGTCAGTTTCCAAAGATATTGATTTTTTGGCATTGATATTTATTTTTTTATTGATATTGATATTTATCTAGAAATAAAAATTTGCGCTCGTCTGTCGCCCCATGTGTTCTTTTGTGTCCGTGTTGCTCTTGCGCTGCAAAACGTCTCCGATGTACAACCAACAGGCCCAAATCACCACAATTGTAAAGATAAATATGATCACGGTATCTCTTGCTCGAGGTAGTGCTTTGAATGAGCCATTTTTTTTTTTACTTTCTTCCATAGCTACATTTCTTCATCCACTACCCGCCGTGGTTGCTTAGTGGCTATGGTGTTGAGCTGCTAAGCACGAGCTCGCGGGATCAAATCCCGGTCATGGCAGCCGCATTTTGATGGGGGCGAAAACACCCGTGTACTTCGCTTTAGGTGCACGTTCAAGAACCCCTGGTGGTCCAAATTATTCCGGAATCCCCCACTACGGCGTGCCTCATGATCAGGTCGTGGTTTCGGTACGTAAAACCCCATAATTTAAATTTTTTAAAATTTCTTCCCCAACTAAATGATTTTACGAGCTGTTTAACTCTTCGTTTTTTTAAAAAGCTTAAATAATTACTTTCGAGCCTGTCAAATCATTGCTAGAGCAGGCGTTCTATCGCTTTTAATTATAGTTTTTTCCTGTACTCAGATAGACATACCTGCCACCCTGCATACAATAAAATTCATAAAAGTCCTTCAGACACAAAGCCAGCGTCATATCACGTATTTGTTTAAAGCTTGACTCTATAGCGCACGCCCTTTGTGGGATCCGTATGCACATTATGAACGATGGCATAGATTTAGACGCAGTACACAAAGAGCAGCAGCAAGCAACGTATTCTTTTTTTTTTATATCACGGTAAGCCTTTCGGTAACTTCGCTGTTCCAGATTTCGCCCTCTTCAAGAACTTTCTCTATCAACTTGGTCGAAGCAAGCACCCCTCTTGCACCCTTTTACCATAAGAAAACAAAAACTTCCAACCGGAGGTTCAGAGAATGACGAGCGAAACGTTTTCGCGAACATCATCTATCGTAAAACTTGACGCAATATTCGTAAAATCGTAAAATGATCCCAAATTCGTAATTGTTTAGGAAAAAAATCACCAGCCCTTCCCCTGTCGAGAGAATGGGGGCAAGGGAAGCGTGGTCGTGGGTGTATCTGACCTTCGTGGTGATTTTCTCTCTTTCTTTTTCTCACTCTTTCTCTCTCTTTATTTCTTTTTTTTCTCTGTTTCTCTCTCTTTCTCCTTCTTTAATTCTCTCTTTCTTGTAATCTCTCTCTCTTTCTCTTCTTTCTTTCTTTCTCTGACCTTCGTGGTGACTTTATTTATTTCTTTGTCTCTCTCTTTATTTCGTTGACTTTCGTGGTGACTCTTTCCCTCTCATTCTCTCTCTCTTTCTTTCTCTGTCATCATTTATTTCTCTCATTCTTTCTGTCTCTCTTTCCATCTCTTTCTTTCCCTCTCTCCTTATTTCTCACTCTCTCTTGCTTTCTCTTTATTTCTCCTTCTAATTTTCTTTCATTTCTCTCTCTCTCTTTCTTTCTTTCTTTTTCTCTCGCTCTTTTTTTTTTTTTTTGTCCCTGGCATTTGCTATTGAGCTTGGACCTTTTCTGCACTATCACCAGGATCGGTCCACTTTTCAACATGACACCGCCGCCGCCACCACCTCCACCGACACTTTTGAACCTATAAAGCTTCGCTTAAAAATTAGGGTGAGTTGGCAGGCATGGATAGAGTCAATGAAAGGGCATTATCATCCCGATTCTCAGGCACTTTCTCATTGCTGTCAGGAACAACAGTTGCTCGATGGTCCAAATAAATGTTTTCTCTCTCTTACATGGCGGGAACAACGGCCAATGAAGCTTTGAATTTTCGGGTCAGTTCAACCACGCTTGATGATCATCACCGCATGGCCCGCTCGACGCAACCCCAATGGTTGGAGGCGTAGACTTTCTTAATGCGAAGCTTTATATGTCTAGGCGAAATCGCCTGTGTGCAGAAAACAATCATCATCAGCACTGGCTCGAGCGTCGTTGTCTTCTTCCTCAGCTTACTCGTTGGCGCCCTTCGGGTTGCAGTCGTGCTCGTGCTCGGCACTTGCTCGTGCCACTGCTCGCGCATTCGTCGTCGTGGTCTTCTTCCACAGCGGGCTGCGTTGCCGCTTACCATTCCAGCGTAGAATTTCACTTCTATTCTGTCGTCGTAATGGGGAGGCTGCGTTTACGGGGGTATGAGCCATTCATTGTCTTAGGTAACGGACAGATTTAATTTTGAAGCGATTTAATTACGAAGAATCGCAAGCGGCAATGGCGGGCGAATGCTGCTAACCACGCCGCCGAGCAAACTAGAGACATCGAACGCAAGCGACAACGGCAGACTGCAGGCCGCATACCGTCAGAGACGTCGTTCTCTCCGACGCAGCCAAACGTGTGTGTAAGCTCATAATTGAGAAATACTTTAATGAACCATCGGGATTAACCCAGTGATAAACACCGAGGCCGCACGTTTCAGCTTCGCTGGTTAACCATCTGTACGAAGTGCTTTTTCTTCTTCTTCTTTATTTATTATTATTTTTTTTGAGAGCATGCACCATATCGCCGTAAGCGCGCGTGTCAAGCACGTGCCTCGCTTGATGATCGGCGGCCTCACTGCACGTGTTCTCGCGAGAGAAAGTGAACTTCGTCGCAACTTCTTCTTCACTACGTTGCAGCACAGAAAGGACACCATCAGAACATGCGTCTGTACATCTGCATAAAGCAGAGCTTGGGACCCTCTCTCTGCGTTCTATGGGGGTGCTTTCTGAGCCCGTTATGGAGCGATCAAGGAAGCAGTGGGCCTCCGAGCAGCCTCTGGCTGTTACGGAATGGGTCTTTTCCTTGCCCTTTCTGACGTGCGGCGGAGTGCTTGAAGCTTCTTGCTTCACCTCCGCCGCGGATTCGTCCGGAGAGCCACTTGCTCCGGGCTAAACCCTGCCCTTCTCTCCCCACACTTACCACTTTCTCCTCTTCCTCTGGCTACTTCCTCCTCCTCTTCCTACCTCTCCCCTTCTGAGCCCCTTCCCTTATCCCCACCCCCTCCTGAAAAATCAAAAAGCAGGCCAGCATAACAGACGACAGGAAGTGGTGTTGAAGAGTCAGGCCGGATTAACGAAGCTTTTCGTTCATAAGAACTCTTTGCCGGTGGCCGGCTTCCTCCACTGATGACATGTCCAGATCTGATTGACTGGCCTTCGCTCTGACGAATAAATTTAAAGAAAATCTAGTTTTTTTTCTCCAGAGGACAACGCTAGGGGGCTAAACGGAGCGGTCGCGCTTCGCATGAGCTCCTGTCTCGACGCCTCATTTCACCCGGAAAACCTCGACGCCGCCGAAAATGCAGTATTGCATCGACTTCTACGAATCAAGCGAAATCCGTGGATAACCGGTTTTCAACCGTAAGGCCAAATTCCCCCTTCTCTGCTTGTTCGAAGATCCGCGGAGAAGAACGCTGCTCCTGCTCTTACGGGACGCGCCAGGATGGCTGACGACGACGCGTCTGCGACGATCGGAGCCACGACGCCGATCGAAAAGAACCCCCAACGCGAAGACAACGCTACCGACCTCTCGCAAAAGAAAACCCTTGACAACGAGGGATGGTTCACTGCAAAATATCACAGCTCAAGGCTGATCGCCGTTCCGGAGACCGGGACTGAAGCGGTGGACATATCAGCATCGAGCCAGCCCAAAGTAAAGGGGAATCCCCTTCGCCATGAGAAGCTACCTCCACTGCCGAAGAACGATTTCAAAGTCATCATTAGACCGAAGAATGGGCTCAACATCAGTCAACTGAGCACGCATCAGATGGCCCGGGCTATAACCAAAGCATGTGGAAACCCAGACATGTGCAACGAAGGCAACTTGCTTATACGGTTGCGCAACGGATCGGGCATTGCCATAATCAGCACGCCAAGCATGGAGACTGCCAATGTTGTGCAGAGCGTTCCAAGTCTACGTTTTGGTGCAAAAGAGTATGCAGTGACGGCTTACGTGGAATCGCCGGACAATTCGGGTAAAGGTGTGATTCATGGACTGGACGCTGGTACAACGCCGACCGAATTACTAGCCCATCTTCGGGTACGTACCCAAGGAGTCAAAATACTTTATGCAAGGATGCTTGGAAACTACCAAACCGCGGTCGTTACCTTCGAGGGCAAGATCGTCCCCCGCTACGTTTACTACTACGGTGGCGAGACACGTTGCTACCTCTATCGGTCATCGCGGCAAGTCCGCTATATATGCTTCAAGCCCGGGCATAGGGCGGATGTATGACCGACACCTGACGCCGTGTCTGCTCAAACTGCGCCGAACCAGTTGTCGAGGACGGACACACCTGCGAGCCCAGGTGTGCGCTATGCAAGGAAGCGCACCCCACACGGGCAAAGGAGTGCAAGGAACGCCTCAGGAAACCGAGAAGCCCACGGGCGAGAAAACAAGAGGAACCAGACACCGAAGCCAGGAACGCCGGCGGACGTGGCCGGACAAGGAAACGCTGGTTCACTAGGGACTCCAGCTCGAAATCCAGGTCCAGATCAAGGTCGAGATCCGCGTCCAAGACCCGGTGATCTCCGGAAACGAAAAAGAAGCAGCAGAAGAAGAACATAACCAAGAAGGAAGAAGACATTAAGAGGTGAGCTGGAAAGCACATCTTTTCTCAACCTCTCCCACTGCTCCAAAGAACACGAACTCGCAGGACGACGAAGTAAACGAGCTAAGGCAAACTATTCAGACTCTCAGGGCAGAAAATGCTGCGCTTAGACAGAAGCTCAACGAGCTCATAGATGAATTTAAGGTACTAAGAACAGGACAGAAAAAACCAAACCCGCAACCAGACGAAACTCAGTCGGGCACCATAGGGCGGCAGGAATTCGCAAATGCCATGGTAGCAATGAACAATGCACTAGCGAATCTTAGCAACCTCGTTTCTAACCTCCAAGAGGAGGCCCGCAAGGATAGAGAACGCCTAGTACAATTTACGGGCATGAAATCCAGAACTAAGCCCTATACTAGGCCATCGGCTGACCAAGGCGAGCTACCGTAAATGCTCGATCAAGTTGGAAACCCTCGATATGATGGCAGTGGAACTGCAGCGGGATTCGCAGAAAGCAGAGTCTTCTTAAACAACACATCACTAACTGCAGAGCTCAGCCAGACATAATCGCCCTACAGGAAACCGGCTGCTCACCCACTCTTGCGGGCTACTCAGTATATGAGGGGCAGGGGCAAAGTAAGGTAGCGACGCTGGTTGCCAAAGCGGTCACCGCAATCAGACACGACGTCGACGCAACGGACATTGACCACATCTTTATTGAAATCATTACCCACAAAAGAAGCCAAGAAAGCATCTTTCTCCTCAACATTTACAGCCCACCCAGCCGGAGCAAAGCAAACTTCGGCTACCTGCTACGCAAGGCAGAACAAGCAGCAGGCAAGAAGGGTCTCGTTATCCTGGGGGATTTTAATGCCTGGCACAAAAGCTGGGGCTACGTTAAGGAAACTCAAAAAGGCAGGGATCTATAGCCAGAGAAGCGGATCGCAGAAGGCTCAGTCTCATCACAGACCACACCCAACCCACGCGAGTGGGGAACAGTATCAACCGAGATTCATGCCCAGACTTGACATTCGTCGGAAGGGTAAGGAATGCTCGATGGGAAAATGACGGGGAAACGCTCGGCAGCGACCATTGTATTTTGCGCATTAAGATAGAAACCCTCCCGATCAGGAAAAGACTTGGCCAGGTTAGGCTTACCGACTGGGTAGCTTATAGAAAAACTATGGAGGGGCCCGAAGACGCTGAGATCACAGACATTACGAGCTGGGTCGCAGGAATAAAGGCAGACTGCAAAAGGCTAACCCCAGAGGTAGCCCTCACCACCAACACACCCGAGGTGGATACGCATCTGTTACACCTATGGGACGGCCGACGTGGGCTCCTAAGAAGATGGAAACGGCAGAAGCACAACAGGAAACTCAGTCTTTAGATCGTCGAGGTCACCAGACAAGCCGAAGAGTATGCAACACAACTCTCAGGGTGCAACTGAGACCAAAAATGCAACGAGCTACAGGGGACCCTAGGCTGGAAAAAGACATGGGCCCTGCTAAGGGCTCTTTAGACCCAACCATGACCAAGTCCGAAAATCGTAAGACGACCCAACGGATCGCGCACCGATTCCAAGGCACATATCGGGAAATACTAGAGAACATCAAGCAGCGCTATGTTGGGGATACAACTGACGTCAACTGCAACTTGTCATACACGGGTGAAGTAAATCCTGCTCTAGATAAACCCATTACCACAGAAGAAGTCAGACACGCTGTGATGTCTGCCTCAAAGAACTCCACGCCAGGGAAGGATGGCATTACCAACGCCATGATAAGGAACCTGGACGAAAACTCGATCAAACGTTTTACAGAATTCGTCAATAAACCCTGGGAACGGAGGACCATCCCGGACGACTGGAGACGTGCGGAAATAGTAATGATTCCGAAGTCCGGAAAGACTCCCTGCCTGGAAAATATGCGACCCATTTCACTAACGTCCTGCTTGGGAAAAGTATACGAGAGAATTGTGCTTAAGAGGTTGGAGACTCACCTGGAGGATGACGAGCTCATGCCGCACACTATGTTTGCATTCAGAAAATGCCTCTCAACGCAAGACATCCTCCTGCAGATCAAGGAAGAGGTGCTTACTAACATCCCGAAATACGGAGAAAATATCGTGCGTGCGCTCGATCTTAAAGCCGCCTTCGACAATGTAAGTCATAGAGCTGTGCTGGAGAAGCTGAGCAACATTGGTTGCGGGCAGAGAATACACAACTACGTCAAAGCTTTCCTCAGTAACAGAACCGCCACCATTGGTATAGGAGGCATCAGGACTAACATCTTCAACACGCCCCCAAAGGAAACACCGCAAGGTTCTGTGATATCCCCTATGCTTTTTAACATTGTTATGATAGGCTTAGCACGGAAGCTCGAAAAAATTGAAGGACTCAGGCATGCCATCTACGCAGACGACGTCCCAATCTGGGTGACCAGGGGATCCTTAGGAGAAAAACAATACCTTCTGTAGAGTGCAGCCGATACAGTCCACGCATACACCGAACACTGCGGACTTGCATGCTCCCCGGAGAAATCCGAAGCGAAGTGCTCAGAGTCTACAGAAGAGGATACAATCTGCAAAACTCCATAGACATCTACATAGGGGGGAAGCAGGTTCCGGAGGTATCCCAAGTTAAGATCCTTGACATGTGGATACAAAGCAACTGTCGTGCGGATCACACGATCAGACGGCTCGCAAACACCACAGCGCAGATCACGAGGATGATCGCAAGAATCTCAAACAGACGACGAAGTATGAAGGAAGAGGACATATGTAGGCTAGTACAGGCCATCGTGGTCAGTAGGATTGTATATAGTGTCCCTTATCAAGCCCCGCTCGAGCAGGAAAAGGAACAATTAGAGGCAATCCTCAGGAAAGCTTATAAATGCGCTCTCGGACTACCGGTCAACACCTCGACGAAGAAATTCCTTAAATTGGGCATAAACAACACACTGCAAGAACACATCGAAGCTCACCTTCTTGCGCAGAAAATGAGACTCATGCAGACCCCAACGGGCAGGAACATGCTGAAGATACTGGGCATGAGGGATGCTTGCAGAGAAACTAACAGCACGGAAAGCATACCTAAAGATATTCGAGAGATCATTGAGATCAGCCCGATACCAAAAAAACATGCATCCTAAAATACACAAGGCCAGAAGAAAGGCAAGGTCGGAAGCACACGTAAGATATTTCTCGCGGAGAAAAGACGTGTTGTACGTCGATGCGACCACATACAAAGAACACTCCGGGGCGGTAGTCAGCGTTGTTGATCACCAGCTTAGGGAAATCAATTGCGCTTCTATCAAAGGGAACGCCATCCTCGAGGCTGAGGAAGCGGCAATCGCACTCGCCATCACCCACCAGGGCGAAGAGGCCACTACAGAAATACTTACGGACTCGCAAGAAGCGTGCAGAAGGTACAACAGTGGACGCATATCCACTGTGGCCATCCGCATACTCAAGACGAGAAAAATCACCTTCTCGAGATGCTTCATTACGTGGACACCAGGCCATGAGACTGTGACAGGGAACCAGCGTGCCGACGCCACGCCCGAGCATACGCCAACCGGGGGGCGCACCACGACGGGGAACCGGACACAGTCACCAGACGCTATGGAGCAATTTTAGAAAACCAAAGAGCCTTATAGAGGATCTACCCCCCTCCCCACAAAGACCTTAGTAGAGAGCAGTCAGTTGCCTGAAGACAACTGCAGAGAGAGAGAGAGAGATTCAACTTTAATGGTGCCAGCAATTCAAGAGGGCGGACGCAGCCTCCCTCCGCCTAGCAGACGGCCGAGATCCCCTAGGGTCTCAGCGGCTGCCTCGGCTAGCTGGACGGCCCAGACCTGTTCTTGCTGGTCTTAACTGAGCAGCAGGGTCTCCCACTGCTGTCGGTTTTGAATTTTGCGGCCCTCGAAAGGAGCCGCCTTCGAGCATGCCCATAGAATATGTGGCAGATCCGCCCTACCTTTACATAATTTGCATTGATCGTTGTATTGCCCTGGATAGGATCTGCTGCAGGCCACCTGGTTTGGATACATGTTTGTTTGCAGGAGGCGCCAGGCCACCGCCTGTTTCCTGGTTAGCGCGGGATGAGCTGGTGGGTACCGGGCCCTTCCCAGCCGATAGTAATCGGTTATTTCTTTGTAGCTGACCATGCGGTCTCCTCTCGTTCCCGGCTGGGCGGGCTCACTTGCTCGGCAAGTAAGTCCTCGAGCTACGTTGTGAGCCGCCTCGTTGCCGGGGAGAGAGGAGTGCGCGGGTGCCCAAATAATTTGGATCATCCCGCGATGACGGTCGCTGTTACTATTTAGAATTTTGAGCGCCTCTGGCGGGATGCGTCCTTTCGCGAAATTGTGAACTGCAATTTTTGAGTCGCTTATGATAACTCTCGCTTTCGTGGAGGTCACCGCTAATGCTATGGCTGCTTCCTCCGCAACTTCGGCGTTGTCCGTTCTCACGGTGCCGCTCGCGAAGGGTTCTCCGTCCGCGTTTACCGCTACTACAGACATCCCTTTGCGTTCTCTATATTCCGCGGCATCTACGTAGGCCACGCCCTCTACGTCATGGTATTTGCGCTCAATGTGGCGTGCCCTTGCCTCTCGTCGCTCCTTGGGGTGCTCCGGGTGCATGTTCTTGGGCAGTGGAGGAATTTTAAATTCTCTACTCGTCTCTAGTGGAATGCTTACAACTGCAAACTAATACATACCACAATCTGAGTTTACTCAGCAAAATCTATCCGGCAACATATGACAATAAATGCCCGCTATGCGGGGAACACGCGACGCTTTACCACGTTGCATGGGCTTGCCAAAAACCAAAGGTACCGCCAGTACACAAAACACCAACACCGGAGCAGTGGGCAGAGGCCAAAGGGGACCTGGGCTGAGGGCTCCACCTACGCCGGGAAACCTCCTTCGTGAAAATAAAGTTTTTCATTCATTCATTCGTTCTGCATGTGCGTGCGCGCGCACTTGTATGCAGGATGTTTTCTAAAGCGAAGCTTTACATGGCTAATCGAAACGAAAATGCGCCTGTCCATCGCCTGTCCACAGCAAACTATCATCATGAGCAGTGGCTCGAGCGTCGTCGTCTTCTTCCGCAGCTGGCTCGTTGGTGCCCCTCGGGTTGCGCTAGTGCTCGCGATCGGCACTCCCTCGTGCTACTGCTCGCGCGTTTGGTGTTGTCTTCTTCCACAGCTGGCTGCGTTGCCGCTCATCATTACAGCGTAGAATTTCAATTCTCTTCTGTCGTGCTAATGAGGAGGCCGCGTTTACGGGGTATGAGCCATTCGTTGTCTTACTCAACGGATAGATTTATTTTTGATGCAATTTAATTACGAATAATCGCAAGCGGAAATGACGGGCGAATGCTGCTAACCACGCCGCCGAACAAACTCGAGACATCGAACGCAAGCGACAACAGCAGACTGCGGGCGTACCATCAGAGACGTCGTTCTCCCCGTCGCAGCCTAACGTGTGTGTAAGCTAATAATTGAGAAATACTTAATGAACCATCCGGATTAACCCAGTGAGAAACACCGGGGTTGCGCGTTTCAGCTTCGCTGGTTAACCATCTGTACGGAGTGCTTTTCCTCTTCTTCTTTATTTTTTTGAGAGCATGCACCTTATCGCCGTAAGCGCGCGTGTCAAGCACGTGCCTCGCTCGATGATCGGCGGCCTCACTGCACGTGTTCTCGCGAAAAAAGTGAACTTCGTCGTAACTTCTTCTTCACTACGTTGCAGCACAGAAAGGACACCATCAGAACATGCGTCTGTACATCTGCATAAAGCAGAGCTTGGGCCCCTCTCTCTGCGTTCTATGGGGGTGCTTTCTGAGCCCGTTATGGAGCGATCAAGGAGACTGCGGCCCTCCGAGCAGCCTCTGGCTGTTACGGAATGGCTCTTTTCCTTGCCCTTTCTGACGTGCGGCGGAGTGCTTGAAGCTTGCTTCACCTCCGCCGCGGATTCTTCCGGAGAGCCATTTGCTCCGGGCTAAACCCTGCCCTTCTCTCCCCACACTTACCACTTTCTCCTCTTCCTCTGGCTACTTCCTCCTCCTCTTCCTACCTCTCCCCTTTCTGAGCCCTTTCCCTCATCCCCACCCCCTCCTGAAAAATCAAAAAGCAGGCCAGCATAACAGACGACAGGAAGTGGTGTTGAAGAGTAAGGCCGGATTAACGAAGCTTTTCGCTCGTAAGAACTCTTTGCCAGTGGCCGGCTTCCTCCACTAATGACATGTCCAAATCTGATTGACTCGCCTCCGCTCTCACGAATAGATTTAAAGAAAACCTTGTTTTTTTTCTGCATGTGTGTGCGCGCGCACTATTATGCAGGATGTTTTATAAAGCGAAACGTTATATGGCTAAGCGAAACGAAAATACGCCTGTCCATCGCCTGTCCACAGAAAACTATCATCATGAGCATTGGCTCGAGCGTCGTCCTCTACTTCCGCAGCTGGCTCGTTGGCGCCCCACGGGTTGCGCTCGTGCTCGCGCTCGGCACTCGCTCGTGCCACTGCTCGCGCGTTCGTTGTTGTCTTCTTCCACAGCTGGCTGCGTTGCCGCTCATCATTACAGCGTAGAATTTCAATTCTCTTCTGTCCTGTTCGAACTCAACACGCGATCGGCGCCCGGCCCTGACATGGTTACCAACAAGACTCCCCGTAACATAGGCGACGAGTCAATCTGCCGACTCGTGACGTACATCAACAAGTGCTGGCGCGACGGTCCCCTTCCAGAAGCGTGGAAACGGGCCCGCGTTATCATGATTCCTATTCAAGCGAGTTACGCTCGATAATCTCAGACCGATTTCGCTCACGTCTTGCGTCGGCAAAGTCATGGACCATGCTGTTCTCACCTGCGTGACCAACGTTCTCGAAGACAGCGACGCGTTCCCGCACACCATGCTAGGATTCCACCGCAATCTCTCTGCACAGGACGTATTGCTTCAGCTAAAACACCAGATCGTAGACGACACAACAAGCTCCACCAAGGCAATACACGGCCTATAGATATTAAAAATGCCTTTGACAGCGTTAAACACGAAGCTATTTTAAAAAGAGTTAAAACATTAGGACTATATGTCAAAGAACATAGAATTACATTCTAGATTTTCTTACGGGTAGACGCGCACGTGTTGTCGTCGGCGCCGAGGAATCGCCGGAATTTGATACGGGCCCGACAGGCACGCCTCACATATCAGTCATATCACCATTACTCTTTAATTTAGTTCTACTAGGGCTACCCGAGAAATTAACAGAAATAGATGGATTATATCACAGTCTCTACGCGGATGACATCACCCTCTGGCTTTCCGGGGGAGGTTGTGACGGTCACGTCGAGCGAACGCTACAGGCGGGAGTAGATGCAGTGCAGGAGTACTTGGGAGGAACGGGACTCGAGTGCTCGGCGACCAAGTCCGAACTGTTACTCTACAAATCCACGAGCACAGGTCGCAAAACCCTGCGTGAAGAGGAACGGGAATACTCAAAAATACGCGTTATCTCGGAAGACGGTGCTCCCATACCGCACGTAGACAAAATCAGAATCCTAGGATTACACCTGCAGGCAAACGGATATAACGGAGAGACGGTGCGCAGACTCCGTCGTTCGGTAGACGACACGATCCGACTCTTGCATCGCATCCCGAATAGACGCAACGGTATGCGCGAACACTGCGCGATCCGTCTCGTGCAGGCGTACGCGATAAGTCGCATAACGTAAACCGCCCCCTATAACTCAAGTGGATAGGGTCGGAAAAAAAGAAAACCGATTGCATGATACGAAAGGCTTTCAAGAGGGCGGTAGGCGTTCGAATCAACGCGAGCACTGACAAGTTTCTAGAGCTCAGACTTCACAACTCACTCGACGAATTAATCGAGGCGCACGACGTTGCGCAATACGAACGATTATCAAGTCAACGATGGGTCGACGCATCCTCGAGTCGCTCGGCATCACGTACCACACTCAGCATGGAGAAAAATAATGTCACAGTTTCGCCCTAAGGGCGAAGCAATGAATGCGATAGCAACACAGCAATGTCATACGAAGTAAGGTGAGCGGCTTTGGTAGCAATATGAATTGTAGTAAACATGAGCTGATTAAGTAAGCAGGTGTGCTGCGGTGTAAGTAGACCGACATGAAGAGAGACTCGATGACCACGAGAAGGCGCGTGTGAAACGGTGGTGTTGATGAGAAGCGCTTCCCGTGGGCAGCGCGTGCGAAGGGACACACCTGTAGCGCTGCACTGCCGATCCGGGCAGCATTGCATGTGTAGCGTGCGTTGGAAAATGTGGCCCGACTATTACTAACTGAATGAACAACCGTGGTGTGAGCGCGCACAAACAAACACGAATAGATCACACTGAATGACTGCAGACAACGACTGTCAAAACGCTCGCAGCAAGCGCAGATATACGCCGCAGCAGCGGGCGAAGGTACGTGCGGTCTATCGCTTCAACGGAAACTGAGCGGCGAATGCACTGCGTATAAAGGTCAGAGCCGTGTGGAGATAAGAGACGGTGCGGTCGAACGAACGACGAGCGCGGTTGTTGGCAGCGTAGAAGTGCGCCGCCCCCCCCCCCGCTCCTTCCGGCGCTGGCTTCCCGCTTCCTTGCTTGCGCGTGGGAGAGATAAGAGACTGTGCGGACGAGCGACGAGCGCGGTTGTTGGCAGAGAAGTGCCCCCCCCCCCCCCCCCCCCCTGCTCCCTCCGGCGCTGGCTTTCCGCTTCCTTGCTTGCGCGTGGGAGATTGAGTGCGTTCGCTCTCCGTGATAGCGCGCGTCCCCGCACGCTGCCTCTGGGGCACACGGCGCGCGGCGAAGATTTTATGTATACGGAACCTCACGGCGACAGCGACGGCGACGCCGACGGCAGAAATCCGGTTGAAGTGTCCATATAATTGCTATCGCAATAAAAAACGGTGGTTCCAGCTTCGGTACACGACCGCCTGATCGTCCCGTCGCTTCCCAAGAACATGCATCCGACGCATCACGTCGGGCGACGCAAGAAACGAGCTAGCGACCTTCAAAAGAAATGTGGTAAGAGTAACGAGGCTGTGTACGTAGACGCCGCGCGATATGACGAAGGAAGAACCGCACACGTGATCGCGGTTGTAGACAGCACGGGCAAATGCCTCGCGAGTGCCACAGTGACCACGGGACACACGGAGGCGGCAGAAGAAGCCGCGATAGACTTAGCACTCGCTACGGTGCCGAACGCTGCGATCGTGATCAGCGACTCGCAGGCGGCAGTCCGAAGCTTCACGCGCGGCCGCGTCTCGCGGGAAGGGGCCAGCATACTCCAAATCTGTGACGACGGGGACTCGACGTCACAAAATTCTACGGTCTTCCTCCTTTGGACCCCGGCACACACCGACGTCCCGCTCGCGGGCAACGAGGCGGCCCACGCCGCGGCTCGAGGTCTCACTCGCCGAGCCCCGGCAGACTGCCTGGCCGCCGCCTCCACCCCCGAGTGCGGGGTGTCGGATCTGCCGGATCGAGACACTACGACAGGCACGCTGCAACAACAACAATCACAATGGCTGTGGGGCGATTGCCTGACCACGTTCAGAGACCTCACACAACACTACAGACTCGAAAGACGCAAATTCCCGCCACCGCACGTTAAATTGAACAGGAAAGAGGCCGTAAACTTACGCTTACTACAAACACACAGTTACCCAAGTCCTGCAGTCTTACGCCACTGTTACCCTAGCTTATATCCGACTGATTCGTGTAAAGCGTGCGGACTCAGAGCAACGCTGCGACACATGCTCTGGGAATGTGCCGGCAACAACGGTACTGAAACCGCCGCCTTTCGCGACGCGCCCATAACGGTAGGCGTTAGTAGATTTAAGGAAGCCTCGAGCCCGCTATTCCCGCCGTTGCCCCGGCTGCTGGGGTCGCCGGGGACCTTCTCCGTCGGCGTCGCCGCCATTGGGAGGCGGTCCTGAAAAGTTCGGAGCTGGAAGACCAGCTCTGGGTCATCCGGCAAGCCGAAGATGCCGCCCGATTCCAAGGACTTCGAGCCGACACCTGGGGCGCGATCTTGTACGCGTTCCAAAATGGAACGGAGGCGGTCCGTTCCATCGAGCCGCACACGATTGGTCAATTTGATCGTCACGGTTCAAATTGACCAATCGTGTGCGGCTCACGGTTCAAATTGACCAATCGTGTGCGGCTCGATGGAACGGACCCCCTCCGTTCCATTTTGGAACGCGTACAAGATCGCGCCCCTGAGGCCACTAAAAGCAAAGAGCCGGCTCTTTAAATAAAGTTTATTTCTTCTTCTCTCCTGTCGTGGTAATGAGGAGGCCGCGTTTACGGGGGTATGAGCCATTTGTTGTCTTACGCAACGGACAGATTTATTTTTGATGCAATTTAATTACGAATAATCGGAAGCGGCAATGACGGACGAATGCTGCTAATCACGCCGCCGAGCAAACTCGAGACATCGAACGCAAGCGACAACGGCCGACTGCGGGCGTACCGTCAGAGACGTCGTTCTCCCCGTCGCAGCCTAACGTGTGTGTAAGCTCATAATTGAGAAATACTCTAATGAACCGTCGGAATTAACCCAGTGATAAACACCGGGATCGCGCGTTTCAGCTTCGCTGGTTAACCATCTGTACGGAGTGCTTTTTCCTCTTCTTCTTTATTTTTTTGAGAGTATGCACCTTACCGCCGTAAGCGCGCGTGTCAAGCACGTGCCTCGCTCGATGATCGGCGGCCTCACTGCACGTGTTCCCGCGAGAAAAAGTCAACTTCGGCGCAACTTCTTCTTCACTACGTTGCAGCACAGAAAGGACACCATCAGAACATGCGTCTGTACATCTGCATAAAGCTGAGCTTGCGCCCCTGTTTCTGCGTTCTATGGGGGTGCTTTCTGAGCCCGTTATGGAGCGATCAAGGAAGCAGTGGGCCTCCGAGCAGCCTCTGGCTGTTACGGAATGGCTCTTTTCCTTGCCCTTTCTGACGTGCGGCGGAGTGCTTGAAGCTTGCTTCACCTCCGCCGCGGATTCTTCGGGAGAGCCATTTGCTCCGGGCTAAACCCAGCCCTTCTCTCCCCACACTTACGACTTTCTCCTCTTCCTCTGGCTACTTCCTCCTCCTCTTCCTACCTCTCCCCTTTCTGAGCCCCTTCCCTCATCCCCACCCCCTCCTGAAAAATCAAAAAGCAGGCCAGCATAACAGACGACAGGAAGTGGTGTTGAAGAGTAAGGCCGGATTAACGAAGCTTTTCGTTCGTAAGAACTCTTTGCCAGTGGCTGGCTTCCTCCACTAATGACATGTCCAAATCTGATTGACTCGCCTCCGCTCTCATGAATAGATTTAAAGAAAACCTAGTTTTTTTTTTTGCATGTGTGTGCGCGCGCACTATTATGCAGGATGTTTTATAAAGCGTAACTTTATATGGCTAAGCGAAACGAAAATGCGCCTGTCCATCGCCTGTCCACAGAAAACTACCATAATGAGCATTGCTTCAGCGTCGTCGTCTTCTTCCGCAGCTGGCTCGTTGGTGCCCCTCGGGTTGCGCTCGTGCTCGCGCTCGGCACTCGCTCGTGCAACTGCTTGCGCGTTCGTCGTTGTCTTCTTCCACAGCTGGCTGCGTGGCCGCTCATCATTACAGCGTAGAATTTCACTTCTCTTCTGTCGTCGTAATGGGGAGGCCGCGTTGACGGGGGTATCAGCCATTCGTTGTCTTACGCAACAGACAGATTTAATTCTGAAGCAATTTAATTTCGAAGAATCATAAGCGGAAATGGAGGGCGAATGCTGCTAACCACGCCGCCGAGCGAACTCGAGACATGGAACGCAAGCGACAACGGCGGACTGCGGGCATACCGTCAGTGACGTCGTTCTCTCCGTCGCAGCCGTACGTGTGTGTACCCTCTTAATTGAGAAATATTTTAATGAACCGTCGAGATTAACCCAGTGATAAACACCGGGGCCGCACGTATCAGCTTCGCTGGTGAACCATCTTCCCGGAGTTTAAGGGCCGACGAATGTTCTTCGGTAAAATGTATGGTTGTTTAAAATGAGATCTCAAATTTCTTTGTGTCTGGAAATGAAAGCAACAAGTGATATTCGAAATGTCCCTTTTGAATTTTCCTTAGTGTGTTTCTATGGGTACCGCTGCCGGCTTTGCAATGACAAGGCGTCTGCTCTTTTGAGCGGCGACTATCGCCGAGCTGTCAGCATTTGCCGTCATGTAGCGTCTGCTCGACGAGCGAGTTTAGTGAGCAGACAGTGGCGCTGGTGTGTGTGCCAGTGTGCACAAAAAGGTGCACAAGACGGCTTCTTATAGCAACAGCGGCAGGAAACGCTGTTCTTTATTTTTTTTTTTTTTTGGTCTGGCGGGAACTGTCAGAAATTTCGTACCTAGCCGCGTATCTTGTACATGTGATTGGACGTAGTAGTCATTTCTTCTGGATTCGCCCAGTAATGAAAAACGTCACGGAAGATGTTTTTCTGAATTCGAAAGGACAAAAGGCACGATGTCTTACTTGCATACCGTTTTGAAGTCGTCTCTTACATGAGAGAAGTATGAGCCCGTTGCACTATCAGGCGAAGCATATAGCTATACTTCGTTCAATAGCAGAAGTCCAGTCATTTCGAGTCACGTTTTTAACGCAGGTGGTGAGATTGCATAGTGCAGCAGAAGGGTGTATCAGGAGATACATGTGAAGTCATGTTTTTTTTTTCTTGGTTGTAACATATGTTTCCGACATCAGCTTGGCCAGTGAGAAAGTCCATTGATCATTGAAGACGTTACTGTGTTCAGCACATGACAGGACGCTATAAACAACATTGAGCTGTAGAAATAACGAGTTCAAACTTAGCAAATCCTGTGAAATGGGTTTTATGCATTTTGTTCTGTGACTACGTCCTTCAATTGTTGGCTTATAAGTTATCTAAGCACATACACTTCAACTCTCCAGCTACCTGCAGGGCTGAGAAAGCTGCAAGATGGACTCGCGAAGAACCCACTGAGAAGCGGCAGAAATGAAATCGCGGCTGCGCTATGGGTAGCATGGTATACATCGGCAGTGCTCAAGGGCGATGCTAGTTAAGTTTATATACACAGCACTGAAGGCTCCGGGAGTTTCAAATATATTGTTACGTAGGAAGAGGTAAGGAAAGTACTATAAGTAGTTGCATTTACAGGCGCATACGTTTAGCTGCTGCTGCTGATGATGATGATTCCACTGCCATGAATTGACAGCTCAGGCAAAGTTGTGACGTCGTCGTCGCCATCTTCACAGCCATGGCATGGAGGCCTTTGTAGCAATTTTAAGAAAAAAGTTAACCAACAGGAGACAACATCTTGTATGACATGTGATTGGCTCTCTCTAGCAAGCGTTTTTCGTTAACCCTTTCAGCCCTGGAATTTTTATTTTGGTCGGATAACTTTTTGTGCATGTTTTCTTAATAGTTAGGACTTCAGAAGACCACAAGCAAAAAATTGACCCAGAGGTGCCAATTAACACAGATGTCCTGAAATTGATATAGAGTTCTTGAATGCTTGCAAATATGTCAACGTGATGTCAGCTGTAAATGTTTTCTGTCGCATTCAATAAATCAAGTGAGCAGTTTTTTGCTGTCATACTTGCTTCTTTCTTTATCTGCATGCCGGTACAGGACGACACCCGAAAGCTGAAACAAACGTTAAGTCGGGGTGAATTTGGTGCCCGTTCCTGGCGTCTTCCCTGAGTCCCAAAAAGATGGCGTCGGCCTACGGGTAGTGCGCGCCGCCATCCTTGCTTTAGTATCTCTTCAAAACACCAGGGCACTAATGTGGCTCTGCGGACGCTCATCACGGGGACGCTCATCGCAGCCCCGAATGTTATCTATTCGAGGTCCTTGCTGTTTGAGGACCGAGCTGGCGGCCTGAGGACAAAACATAACAGAGCAAATATTCGCAGCAGGACGAGACATGGGTCTGCGGCAGCAAAAGTCTGGAAACGACTCAGCACATCGTAAAGAAATGCAAAGATATTCCCCAGCAAGACCCGTAGAAAACGTGCACCTTCCAGACGCACTGGAATTCACATTGGATGCAAGCATCAAGTGGTTAGCAGTCGAGATAAGCAAGATACGTTTAGAGTATTGGTGAAACAAAGAAAACAGAGAAGAGATTGATAGAGCCGGAGTCTTTACAAGCATAGGCAACTATACAATACAGAGATAAGAGAAGAAAGAAAAGATCAAGGAGATATAGATAACATTTTAGGCTGCGACATATGTAGTAAAACCAGATTAGGTCAAGTAGGCTAGGTGACTATTTGTCGCTGTCCCGTTTCGAAGGGGATGCCAATAAAAATCATCATCGTCATCGCGGAGGCTATGGGGAGCATAGGAGGATTCATTACCCTGGCTCAATTCCAAGAGTTTGTTGTCACAGCGGCCCAATCACCTGCCACAAAATTGAATTGTGCACTTTTAAGGGCCAAAACCCCGATATTATTACGAGACACGGTGTCGAATCGCACCCGAAACCGAACCTAAAAACTATATCCGAACCGGAATTTTGGCCGGAACTCAATCCGAACCCGAACCGATATTCTTGGAACGTTCTGAAGCCTAAGCAACCTGAACCAAAAAAAAAAAAAAAAACACCGCATATCCACGGGGTGAATGATGATGAGTGGGTGAAGCTCCGGAGGGAATCATCGGTAAACCGTGAATCTTCCGTGTAATTCGCCCAGTCTCGCCGCACTAAATCGAACGATTGACTTCCACCAATGACACGCGCCATATGTGACGTCATTCCTATTTTATAACAGCGCCCTTCATTATAATTGCACCATCTCCCGCTTCAGGGGACGCTAGCACAAACGCGTTAGAAACGTGCAGTACTCTCTAGTAAGGGGGAGAGGCCACAGCGTCTTAGGCAGCCGTTTACACATGCCGGAACGGGCACCGCGTTTGCCGACGCCATCACATGACTGCTGAGAGAGTATAACCCCCGTATTCAAAAACGCTCCTCGACTTGAACTTGACTTGCCACCGCCTTCAACACGTTTCGAACGCGCTGCCCAAGGCGGTGGCAAGTCAAGTTCAAGTCGAGGAGCGTTTATGAATACGGGGGTAAAGCGGAGAGGCCACAGCGTTTACACCAGCTTCTTACACGGGCCGTAACGCGCTAGCACAAACGCGTTAGAAACGCTCAGTCTTTCGTTAATGTTGGGTATTTATTGTCATCGTGGTGGGTGTGTCCATGTGCGCTTCGTGGCGTAGTGGCTAGCGCCGCGCGTTCGGAAGCGAGGGGTCCCTGGTTCGATTCCGCGCTACGGACACAACTTTCGAAATTTTTTTTTCATAAAAGTAGACGTGGCTACCTACTACTACGACGACGACTACAGTCCCCCTACCCCGCGGGGAACCATTGATGACGTATAATAAGATCACTAAGCATTATTATCTGTCAAGACGGGTATTCCCCCTCCCGCACCCTGCCTTATGCAGGGCGCGGGCGGTGACCCTTCGACTTTTACAAGCTCGTGCGTATCCTAACCTTGCGGTTCTTCACGCTATATACCCTGAAAGGTATCCCAGTGCGGACTGCCCTGCCTGTGGACTAACGGCAACATTTAACCATGTGTTGTGGGAGTGTGAAGCCATCGGCTCCGCCTTCAGCGAGGATAGGTGGACTGCACACGGCACAATAAATCTTTTTTTAAGTGTATTAAGCCAACGCGCGTTTGACGCCTCCAAGCAGGGTACAACGCTTTTCGAGTTGTACAAATGATTCGCGGAACAAAGCCAGCGCAAGACTCCGTGCCATGTGCTTATGCGCAAAAAAGATAAACGTGGGGTTCAGCACAAACCGTCCATGTTCATCGTTCAGAAGCATTAATGTCCTCACCTGCTTCTAAAAAAGCAGCAAACTAAGCGAAATGTTAAATGCTGGCTACTTTCTTTGCTACAGAATAGACATTTGGAGTAGAAATTTATGCAACAAAATATGAATTCTCACTATCTTCGGCAATACAGAACACATACCACAGTTCGCTCGCCACCAATCTAGTAGTAAGTACCTGAATCAAAAGGACAATTTACTCACTCTGCTGTTGTCAAAGTAACGAGGTGTAGGAGCTATGCACACTTCACGCAAATCCAACAATTATCACTACTTTCCTATGTCATTAATATGTATATGAAAATTTTCCCGTATCTGTGCAATCCATTAGTAAAATGCACATCATAGCGAGAAGCATCTTCACTCATTCTTAAGGGCGCCTCAGTTGCTTTCCGATCTTTTACTTTCGTAAAAGCTATAGCTGAACAGCAGTGACGTCGTCAACGCTAAAAGATTATACAAGCCGCATGCACCGTGCTCCGCAAAAGAAAAAAAAAATCATGAGCCATTCCACTCAGTGAAGATGGATGACCAGCGAAGCTGTTTAGCGCACGACACAGAGGTGACAAAGAATTTTGAACAAAAGTACGAACATATTTATTGCCCTGATCGGTGATCATCGTGACGATAAGTACGCACACACATTCGCCTATTGATTCTGTTATTAAATCTGTCCATCACATAAACGGACCTACCCCTTAAGCAATGGCTCATACCTTCGTAAACGCGGCCTCCCCATTACGGCGATAGAAGAGAAGTGAATTTCTACTCTGGAATAATGAGCGACAGCGGAGCGACCTAGCTGTGGAAGAAGACGACGACGAACACGTGAGCAGTGGCACGAGCGCGTTCGCGTGGTTGTGCCGAGGGGCACTCACCCTTTCCCCTTGATCGCCTTACCAGGCGCACACTACGTCACGCACTACGTCATACAATTATAGAGATACATCGTTTTAGACAAAAGTGGCCGTTAAACCGAACTCCAACGCGAGCGTCGATACGCATTTGCTTTTGTTGTTGGCTCTTTCACTCTTACTTTTTAGAGGAGAGTTTTTCCGGGCGGACGCCATAAAATCCCGGATCCTAGCCATAGACAGCTTCCCTGTAAAAAAGGGATCGAAAATGCGAAGTCAAGAAAGAAAGAATTAAAAAAAGAAAGACACAGCTCAGAAACGCGTGACCACACATGGCCAGAATCTACAACTCCGGCGGCGGCGTGACTAGCGAGTGAGATCTACACCGAGTGTCGAGATTAGTCGGTTCAGTTATCGCTTTTGCTCAACATTACGAAACACTATTGTACATGGGAATCAACGTCATGAGTCTGTTGCCAATGAGAGAAACCCTACAAAATTTAAAGATATTCTTACAGCCTAGAGCACTGCACGGGTTCGGGCTTACCCGAAAACCCGGGCCCACGGGCCGGGCCGGGTAGGGCAGTTTTTTCACGGGCTCGGGCCGGGCTCGGGCACGGCATGTGCTTTTTGACCCGGCCCGGGCCGTGCTCGGGTTTTTTTACGCGGGCCCGGGGCGGGCTCGGACTTTCTGGTGGTGTGCATGTAACGTGCAGCGAGTTATCCTCGCGCGTCTCAACTCTGAAAAACATGTCTTTTTCGGTCTCGGGCCGGGCTCGGGCCGGGCTCGGGCCGGGCTCGGGCCTAAGGTAAAGGGGTGGCAGGCTCGGGCAAGCCCGCCACCCGCCCGAGCCCGACCAAAATTCGGGCTCGAGCGGACAGCCCAACGTAAAAATGGGCCCGGGCCGAGCCCGGGCTGAAAAAGTTGGCCCGTGCAGTGCTCTATTACAGTCCTTTTTCATTATCTAACTGCTTTGCCGCGACTGCCCAATCGAGGCACTTGGCGCGTATTCGCGGGCTTCCTTCAGGCTCGGAAAAACACTTTTATGTAGCACGTATTGAGCAACAGAAAGCTGTATTGGGAGTTTTTAATGTAGTTTTACAATTTTCTCATTGACAGTTTTTATCTAATTGTAACATTTGAGACGTTGATTAATTAATTAAGACGGATTATGTAATTAGGCGGGTTGCAAAAAATAATCTGAGTGTCTCCAAGCGACGGCAAGCAACATTACCTTGGTTATGTCCAGCTACGTGGCATGCGCATATTTTTAAACCTTGGTGCATGATAGTTGGGACACCCCGTGACACCCGCCCGATGGTCAAAAGTGGCTCCTTGTATTACCTCGCTATTAGCGCTCCAACCTATGTACGCATTTCCATGCCGACGCACAAAACGCGCAGGCTGACGTCCTGAAAACGTAAGACAGACTTCGCCAGCGATTATGTATGTAAGTATGTTCGGAAGTACATTCGTTGGTGCACTGCGTGTCAGCGGCGAAATACATCCTCCTACTATACGCGTGGCCCACTAAAACCTTTGCAGTGCCCTGCTGAGTTGGTATAGACCTCTACGGGCTTCTCCCTTTCACCCCTACAGGCAACCGGTGAATCAATGAGCCTGATGACCATCTAACTCGATATGTCGATACCGCTCCTCAGCCAGCCCCTGCAGTTTTTGATATTGCTCTCTTCATCGTGCGCAACTTTATTCTTCAACACGGCGCGCCATGCGAGCTGCTTAGCGAGCGAGGCCATCTGTTGCTTTCTGAAGTCGTCCAGGAGCTTCTCATTGAGGGCAATACTATTCACCACACCACTAAAAGCTATCACCCCCAAACCAGTGACCTGGCGGTGATCTTTAACCGCACTCCATAGGCGATATGCTCACGATGTAGTACAACGCCTCCTACCATTCAAATTGGGACTCGTTACTTCCGCTCACGACATATGCGTTTACAATACAGCCACGCAACGACTACTAGATATTTCCATACGACTTCCTTTTATACGGACATGAGCCCTTCTCCACTCTCGATACCATTTTTCCACACCGCCCGGAGGCTTCCGAATGCCGCCTCGCTTCTGAACTCCCCCAGAGCGCCGAAGAATACAGCCAGCTAGCAGACTAATTTACACCAGTCACACACGGTCTTCAGAAAGAAGGACCTGACTTGGACAGGCCTGCTGACACCTTTCCCGTTGGCTAGTTCGTGTGGCTCTGTATACTCGTGTCAGACTTATGGCATCTCCGGAAAGTTTGCTTCAAAATATCAGAGTTCGTATCGGATGATTATAAATGCGCGTCGCCGGTCAACTACGTCATCGAACCAGTGACATCTTCCGAAGAAAAATACTGTCATGGCCGTGAGACAGTCTCCGACAGCCGCTTAATTGAAGCCTGCCACGACCCTCTGGTTGTCATATCATCATGAGTCACCAGGATGGTTTCCCTTTGTCGCCGGGGCCAATGTAATGAGGGACAAAGACAATATTCGGTGGGCGCTGACGAAAATAGAGCGAGCAACTCAGCGCCATCAGCCCAGCTGGCGTAAGACATCAGGCCACTTTCCTGGGTTTCAACTGTTTTTCTGATGTAGGCTATCAATTATTTATATTAAATTATTCAATGAAATTATTATTTATGAATATTGATTAACTATTTCCAAGCTTGAAATCTTCTCCTCCAACACTTCGCACGGAGTTCGATTTATATATCCATAAATATTTATAATTTCGCACCAGCCCATGAGATTATGTTCAGAAGCCAGTATTCTCACTGCAATTGGAATCAAAGTGAAGAGACTCGTCGAGTTTTTCATTATTAACTTTTTTGCTCAAAGTAGAAACGCCTTAACGGTGACCGACTTCCTGACTGCAACGTTAGCAACACTTATTAAATAAGTGAAAGAGAAATCGCATTATGGAGTTTCAAAATGAACTTTCGTCGCCAGAGCAGGGAAGATAAATTTGAAACACAAGACCTTCTTCTGCGGCAGTGAAAGCAAAGGCACTCAAGCGGAGATCGTTTCGCGAGCACCGGCGCAGTCAGGAGAAAAAGAAAAGACGGCAGAACGCTGAATCCTTCGCGCGAAGCGCTAAGGTTCTGTTCGCATGTGCTAAGTATTGAAATCAGCGGAAGAAAGAATGTTCGGGCAATCTGCGGATCAATAACCTGCGCAAATTATTCGCTGCTGTGCCCGAGCCTCAAGTCGGCAGCACTGGCGCATGAATGGGATACAAAATGCGGGAAAGAAGTTTGCACGGAGCGCTGCACAAACGTTCATTAATTGCCACCGGAGTGGAAATTGGAAGCCGAGTGTGAACCTGGAGAAAACTGGAGAACATATTTGCATGTTTTATTTCCTTTCTTTTTTTTTCCTTAGCAGCTCAATTTTACAGCTCTCGTCTGTGTGCGTGCGTATGTGTGTGTGCGTGTGTGTGTGTACGTGCGCGTGTGTGTGTGTACGTGCGCGTGTGTGTGTCTTTCGATGCACACTGCAGAATCCACATCAAGCGACACGTTGGCAGAGTGTTTTAGCAAAAAAATAAAATAAAATAATAAGCAACGCCTGTTTATTCCACATGGGCGTTCGGCTCCCACAGGCGGCAAGTTGTTTTTTTCCCACTTTCATTTCCTTTTAGCTTATTTCTACACTTCAATATCAAAACAACAACAACAAATAATTTCCCCTATGCTTTCCTTGGCGTCATTAACCATTGGCTTCATATGGTTAGGACTAAGAAAAATAGGCCTCCTCTGTTCCCCTTCTTCTCGTTAAAAGCACGACCGAAAATACTGTCACCGTCTTTCCCAACTTGTTGCCCAATGTGAAAGCGTCCTATAGTATAGCAGTGGAACGTTACAATGTTTGCGCCGGTAAAATGAAAAAAAAAAATGCTTGCATCTCAAAGGGGCAGCGATTTCACGCACTGGATTAAGAGTAAATGAAAAGTCGGTAACGAGGAGAATCACGCGGGAAATATAAAAAAAAATGCGTTTCCTTTAACCTTGCTCTGCGTCCTCCACGGCGGAATTCATTGAAGTGCACCGCTTGCTTCCCTTGTTATTCCCATTTATGTATGCTAACAGTGGCTTTCGCGGGCACGTTAACAAGGACTTACCCAAGCTTACTCGCGACGAAAATAGTAAGCCAGTGTTTTTAGTCTCGTGTAACCAATAGACTGCGATTCAATTCGTCTCATTAAAGGGTCGGCACCCTCCTCTGATCTCTTTCATACTCCCCATCGATAAGCCCCGATGTGCGAGCATAAACCAGTGTGATGTTGTTAACAAGCCCCTTGACGGCCGATAAAGAAAAAAATAATAAGCACAAGGATGCACTGCAAGCGAGCAGGTAACAACCTGAGCCGTCCGACAAGACGAAAGGCTGCCGAGGCTCTCTTCCGCAACGCGAGCTTTCGAGCTCAAGACGCCTGTATGACAAGGCGCTCTGTAGCGCCCTTTCTGAGCCCGGCTGTGCTTGTCATGAAGGCACGCGGCCTCGATAACGGCTCCAATGCCGCAGGCTACGGACTCGCAGACGTTTCATGGATGGGGGTACGGCACTGCCTGGCTCTTCTTCTTTGGGCATGCGGCCTAAATTCCTTCCCTCATCCCGCAGCCGTATACTGCACGCTCTGCTTTTCAACGACCAAGAAGAAGACGTCGTGGTGGCCCGTTCTCCTTCTCGCCCGCGGGGACGCAGTGGCGTTGCGCGCGGACCTCCAGAGGCGGCGCGTTCGATTTTATCCCTAATTCGGACGTGTTTTATGTGCCGGGATGCGCGCGCCATAAAAAGCGTCGGCGTCGGCTGCGAGGGCCCAGACCACGATAATGTAGCAGGGCGCCGGAGTCCGCGAAGGGAAGCGTAAGGGCCCTCCTCCGAAAAGAAATCAATAGCCGCCGATTCTCGGGCGTAGGTTGTCTGTTAAGCAGCGCGAGCTGTTCTCTTGTTCGGCTGCCGCCGCTAAGAGCGAAGGTGAAGTGGCGCGCCGCAACTCATGCCGCCATGGGTGAAAAGGCGGGCTCTTCGCCACGCGAGCTGCTACATCTCGATGCGGGGCTTACACCGCCATCGGGCGCTGCGGGGCGGAGGGCAGGATGATATTGTGAATGAAGCGCCTGGAGGTAGCGCAGTTCGGCTTTATCGTCGAGCGCCGCCGCGGTCTCTGATATCGCCATTTTTCGTTCGCGTGTCAGAGAACAGAACAAAGTAGCCAACGTTATAGCTTATACAACGCACAAGTTGATGGCCGCTACTTTCGCGTTCGTCCTCTCTTATGAAAAAAAAAGAAAAAAAAGGAAGTTCCATCAGCACCGAGTGTTTCTTCGAAGCGTCTAATGAATATGATAGAGGCAGTATAAAAATCAATGCGAGTAACTACTTACTACAGACAGATACACGTAGTTCTCGAACAAAACACACCAAGCACTTAACAGAATACAAATTTCACAACGACATATTCAGGTACTCCTTCTTTCCACATGCAATCCACGAATGAAACATTTTGCCTCATGACGTTGTCACCTACACATCACTGGAAGCTTTCATCGCCAAGTTATCAAACAATGCTTTGTAGCTGCGATCTGAACGCAGGCGCACTGCGTCGTACAATGGCATTGTGATTCACTTCTCAGTTTCTTGTTTTCTGCCCTGATATATATATATATATTTGTGCTGCTCATGATTCCACAGTACCTGCGGAGTCTAAACTCTTGCGCAATGAATATCCAGTATATTTACACTTTCTTTCTTTGTGCTTCTTTCGCGTGCTAAACCTTCCAACATGGCGTTTACTATTTTTTCCCTCCTTTTATAGCATTTGTATACTGAATATAGAGTGCATATGTACTGACTGGTTCACCTACACTTATTTATGTTCGCGCCTACTTGAACTGTGTTCTCTTGAATATGTATCCTGCCCCTTTCCTGCAACAGCCTCAAATGTGAGGCTAACCACATGTTCAAATAAATAAAATAAATAAATGATTTCCCGCTTTCATGACGGTAAAATTGCCTATTGCACTCGGGAAAACGCCGCCAAATTAATTTTCGCGAGCTTTATTGTCTCCGAAGCCCATTCGTCTCCCCTTCCTTTCCCCTTTCTCCTAACACTCCATAAGCCTTTCCCCCCACGCACACACACACTTACAGCGTCGTCGTCCATCAATTATTTCCACAAATCTCGAAAATCCGTCTGCAGAAAATGAGAGCTTAGGCCGAACTCCGCATTCCCTATTCAAATACTCGTGAAACCCCAGAATGTTCTCATTAGGCCACGGCTGAAGGTACTGAAAGAAATTTTCATTGTAGGCCCAATTTTAGTGATTGTCGCAGAATTTAGATTTTGACCTGCCAATGGTATACAAATCTTGTAAAAAAGTTTAAAACTTAGCAATTCTGCAAGGCAAAGTTTCAATTTCCACAAACTACCTCCCAGTGTTTTTCAGGTCAAGCCAATATATAAGTTCAAAATGTTTTGCGGCGCCTTCTGCCTTACCTCTGTATTCAGAAATGCATCTTCACTTGAAGCCCATGCTTGAATTGATCTAAACGACGCCTGGTGGGAACGTACCCAAGACGCTTATTACATTTCCTTCGGCGCGTTCACGACAGGCGTCATTTAGATCAAGTCAGACATAGGCTTCAAGTTAAGGCGCATTTCTCAATCTCTACCGGGATTAGCTTCATGTACCGAGGTTTTAAGTTCAGTGATAGGTTGCCTATTGTGTTACCTTTTCAATAATGTTTGTTACTTCTCTACAAGGATTGCATTTATCGAGTCCTGAGTTTACTTTGTATACTGTGTAGCTATCATTTAATCAGTGTGTGCTCTAAGCTTTGTATGCATCTATATAATTATCTCCAAATGACGGTTTTTTAGGTTCTTGTGCATTATGTCTATGCATTTCTGTTTTATCGTGTAATCTTTCGATTGTCTGTGGTTTGCCTGATGCTTCCCAGGCCCTGCTCTTCAGGCTCTCTGTAATATTGGCAGGCCTGTACGCTGTGTCTGCTACTCTTTTTTGTTAATAAAGTATTATTACAGCTCCACAATCACGCAAATATATCTGATAATAGTCCTTTTAAAAGCAGATAAAAATGCGTTAAATTATAGTTTGACATTCTCTGATTACCTTGGTCACACCCAATGTATAAAAATTAAACTTACAAATTATCAGTTTAGTTTGAATCAAATTATAATAAACCAAACGTTTTTTCTTCAAACACTTCTATGAGCATCATGCTATATGATTAGGTTGCCTATGTTTGCTGCTAGTTTACCGATTTTTACACTCGTCTTCTGAAATTTTGTGATCCTTAATCTTAAAGAGGGTATAAAAACATTCAACTGACATCAGGCGCTGCAATTCGCCGTTTTTTTTCATATGCACTAAATTAATTTCAAATCGATTCGGCCATTGCTAAGCAAAATGAGAGAAGCTGTGTCCCAGGTGACGTTTTCTATTAACGTTGATGAGCCGAATCGGCACGCACTGTTTGCGAGTGGCCCTCCACTGTCGCAGTACTCAAAGAAAACACTCACAATTGTCAGAAACGTGCTATCATTTACTGTCCTCGCCGTCAAATTGGGGAGCACCTACCTTAATGGCGGAAACAAGAGAGAGCGAAACATACAAAAGAGAGAGAGAAAGAAAGACAAGCTAAAAAGTAACGGAATACTTTGCCGCATGACTCGGAAGTCAGAGGTGAAACAGGAGAGTAAGCGAATGGACAACCAAAACGACAGTCCCTCGCGCGACGCGCCCTGAGTGGAGCGAGAAAAAGATAAAGGATCCGGAACAGAGGCCATGGCCGGAAGGAGGCGTCATTAGGACCAGAACGCGCTGCGAATCCCGATGTCGACGACGTCTTACCGACACCCGTGAAGGGGCAGCACGGAGAAGCGCGCCGCGACGCAGACAAACGGCGGCCACCGCGCCGGGAATTGTCAAGCAGCCGAGGGGAGACTCGACTTCTTTCCACGGCCCTCGTTGGTGCCCGGTGGCGGCCGCGAAATGCGACCGGCGGTTCCCATGAAATATTAGGCCGCGTGGAAGTCGGACGACGCGCGAAGTCATCTTCCCTTCGGGCTCAGCTAGTGGTCCGTTTCGTCTCTGCTTCCGTGTTTCTCTGTCAGGCCCTGGAGAGAGGCGCGCTGCTCGAGAGGTTTATAACACAATAGCATCGCGCCTCCATCTTACATGGACTCTGTACAACGACGACACTACTAGCGAGTGGTGGCGGAAAATATAAACGGGCTCCGGCTGATCCCGCTTCGGAATGATTGATGACATTACGGGGCCGAAGACGCGGGATAGGACGAGAGCACGGAGTGCTCCGGGTTCAGCTTAGAAGGCCTGATTCCATGGAGGCGCTGTATTTGAGGACATTCCTCCCTTCTCTCTTCTCGCCGTTCATCGCATTCTTCCAATCGGAATCCTTGCCTCTTGGTGAATCACGCTTGCACTCTCCCGTTTCACCGTCGCCACCAAGCCTTGTGGCGAATTTCCATCTCTTTGCTTGATCGAAAAAATGAAAACGAAAGGACGGAAGAAAAATTGATGCTCCGGTGTAACTGTTTTGCAAGGCCGAATTGGAGAAACGAGCCGCTGAAAGAACTCCCTCGCGTTTGCGATGGTCTCTGCGTGGTGTGATTGCTGTGGTCGCACCTTCTGCAGAGCAAGAAGGTGCGACTGCACCTTCTTGTTGTTCAAGGGCGTTAATGTGAGAATTCCAAGAAAGTTGTCTGTCTAGTATAACCCCCAGAAATTTGTGTTGTTTTACTATGTCTAAACGTTGTCCCTCAAGGTATGCTGAAAGTCTTTTAGGTATCCTCTGGTAAAGAGTAGCACAGCCGTCTTACTGTAAGACAGCTCCATTCCTCTTTCCTTTAAGAATTTGTCCACAATGTTTAGGCCTTCCTGCAAAGTTGATTGAACAAGGCTGGCACATGAACCAGAAGCCCAAATACCAACATCATCCGCACATATATAGAGTAGTGTAGTGCAGGTGGAAGTCTCCGCGGTAAATCCGCCATTACACAATTAAAGAGAAACGGGCTTAAGACACTGCCTTGTTGGACTCCTTGAATAAGATGATGAGAGGAACTTTTTCATTCGCTTGTTTGAATAAATAATGATCTGCCATTCAAGAAGTTGGATATCCACCGTAGCGCCCTTCCAGGGACTTCCAGTTCTAGCAGACCACACAATATATGAGAATGACTGACTGTGTCGAAGGCTCGCTTAACTGTCTAAAAAAAAACCGCTATTGTGACATTTCCCTTAGCTCGTTCATGTTCAACATAGGTGACGATATCCAAAATTGCATCCATGGTGCATATCGCCGCCTTCGAAATCCTGTCATGTGATCTGGAAGTACTTCTGCTTGCTCACACCACCATTGCAGCCTAGGGCAATCATTTTCTCCATGACCTTGCATAAACAGCTCGTCAGGCTCACAGGACGAAAAGACTCAAGAGATAGAGGAGTTTTACCACGCTTCAATATAGGTATCACACGTGCTGTTTTCTAAGAGTCAGGGCATACTCCTTTTTCCACAAGTCATTCAGTAACTCCAAAAGTGCCAATCGACCATTAGGTCCCATGTTTTGCAACATACTGTATGTAATGGAATCTGGACTTGCAGCAGTCTTTGTCTTACAATATGCAAGTCCACATTTTAGCTTAATCATAGAGATTTAGTAGTCTAATTGTACATGCTGTGACTGAAAACACGCAAAAACTTTTTGTTTTGCCATTTTAACTGAATATTGAAACTGAGCACAAGTAACAGAAACGCTTGTTCTAGTTATAACCTTGCAGAATTCTTCAGCAATAACTAATTCTGAAGTATCCTTGGCTATTGAGAGAGCACGAAATGGTTGTGTTTGAACAAGGCCGCTTAGTGCACGAATAGTCATCCGTATTCGAGGAAATGGCGTCAGGGAAGGCGACGTATTGCAATATTCACGTCATCGTTTTTTGGCTAATTTTTGTAGTCGTCTTCTCATGACTGAGTTGACTTGCTGCGAATTTCTATACACTTCTACATTTCCACTGAGGCGTTAAGCTCTTTCTGCTCTTCTTCTTATAGCTCTCAAAAGTTCATATTCTCCACCAACTGATGTGTACTTATCAGGAACGGGCACTTGTTTCGTACACATTCTCATTGTTTATTGTATCACTGATGTGAGTTTTCCTACGTCAGTTTCACGATCTACTCGACTGGACAAGTGTTGACGAAAGAGCTGCCAATTTGTTATATCAACGTATCTTTGTTCCGCAGTGCTTTTTAATCGTGGATCTGATATAAGAATTGGGAAGTGATCACATCCACGTGTTTCTGCGTCTGTTGTCCACCCAGCATTGGTAACAAGATCACTAGAGCACAGTTTTATGTCTATACAACTGGCATAGTGATATCCACGCATAAATGTCACAGATCCATCATTCAATACTGATAGATTGCATATTTCCGCGGCGCATTGAACAATATTCTCACGTGCATCACAGTGGTGACGCCCCCATGTTACGTTGTGTGCGTTAAAGTCCCCACATATGATAATATTTAATCTTGTGATGCTAAAAGTATTAATCAAATTATCAGTCGTAATACGTCTCGATGCTTGCAGGTGTATGCTTACGATTGTTATACATACTTTGCGAGATATACTTTGCAGGCAACATATTCAGGAAAATCCTAACTGCTTGATTGAATAAGGTGAGAGGGCAAATCTTTTCGAACGCAGAGCATTGTTCTACTGTTTCCCGATAGACGAGACGATTTATATATTATGTAATTAGAAATACGAAAATCATCACGTACACCAGCCTCTTGTATGCACAATACAGGAAAGCTGTATTGTGCAACTAACTTGCGAAAATCAGAAGATTTGAATCGAAGGCTATTAGCGTTCCACTGCAATATTACGACATATTCGTAACGGCTATTCAGGATTGCCATCTGGTAGCACTGATGTGGACAGCTGACTCATTAATGGCTCCATAGGCAACAGTGCCTTTACCTCTGGAAGCTTGTTCGCCTGAAGTAGAGCTGTGACATTTGCTCGAATTGCAGCAAACAGCAAGGGTAGAATCATCTGTCCAGCACTGAGTGACGCGGTGTTATCCTGCAATGTCGATATTCCGGCCACTGTTTGCGGTGATCGCTGAGGGGTGTTCTGAGAGGGTCGCTGAGGGCTGTTCAGAGAGGATCGCTGAGGTTGTCCTAATTAGGTCGCTGATATTCTTGTGATGTGTGGTCTTCAGTGGTGGTAGCAGAATCATGACTGCACTGTCTCTGGGACCCTTGCCCAGCTGGTTGCTTTAATGCCGACGCATACGATGGTTCTTTTGATTTTTGTTCAGTTGCTGTAAACTGGCGATTTTTCGCTGGGCTTTCTGCATCAAGATTCGGAAGAGGCTCCTTGTGTCGTGGTTGCTTCCCATGTATGAATTCATGTTTGCGTAGCATGGATGTGGCTTTATTCTGTGGACATCCTGAGAAGGAAGCCGTATGGTTACCCGCCCCATTTGCACATTTAGGCTGTCGCACAGACTTGCATTCAGTGTGCTCATGGTTCTCGGAGCAGATTTTACCTCGACGTGATCCGCGACAGTTTTTTGCCAGGTGTCCAAACCTCTGACAATTATAACACCTCAACACAGGACCAAAGTACTCTTCTACCGGGTGGCTGAAGAACCCCAAGGGGATTCTCTGAGGCATTGGTTTGTCATCTCTGAAGTGAAGGATTACACTGTACAAAGAGCGGGATTCAACTTCACCATTCTCCAGACGGTAGTATCTTGCTTGGTGGCGGACTGATATTACTCCAAAATCTTTCAAGAACTCGAGCAGTTGTCCTTAAGTGTATTGAAGTGGCACGTAATGAATCTTCCGACATTTCGAGTGTACGAAGCCGGTGTGTAGGGCTTAACTTTTAGTCCTGCTACTTCCTGCAGTAAAAGCAGGTTTTTCGCCGATGCCACTAAGGTAACAGACACTGAGAAACTGCCATCTCTGTTTACTCGGAACGTCTGAACTTTTTCCTTTGCCGCCGAGACAATTTCTGAGGCAGCACGATTTGGACTGACTTGCCAAAAATTGTGTCCTTCTTCTGACGATCAGAACACCACCGGGATTCCTTCACTTCTTTTCTTTTTGTAGGTCACAGATGTGAAAGGTGCTTCATCACACTCAATGTCCTCATAATCGCTTAGGTCATAGTTTGAAGTATTGTCGTTATCCTGATTGTGAGTTTCCTCAAGACGAGGTCTCTTCCTCTCACCTTCGCTGGGTTCCACCATGATCACCGGAGGCGGGCCATCAGCACCTTGATGTTCAAGGACTAGCCGTGCCGGCTTGATGATATCATTCGCATGATGTGCGTTGGCAGAATGTTGGACGCGTTCCTGCGTTGCACTCATGTGCCTCAAAACACACTGGTGGTCATAGGGCTCGAGCCGCCGTTCTCGGCTGCCTACTGCCATAGCGGTTGGAGACACTCTGACGGAGAAGACAGTCAAGGCTTCGTACCTGGTTTCAATGGGCTGGTAGGTCGCTACACTTCTTCTCACTCAATTCCTGAGTAATGAAGTCCAGGCACAATGTAAACAAATAGTAAAACTGAAGTAAAAGGCGAGCAGCAAATAACAGGGCCAGCGCCTCGGAGAACATCTTCCAGGTCGCGCCTTCCTCTCCGAAGTACTTTCGATGAATAATGTGGCATTCCGAAAGCAGAGCTTCGACGACTTCGGAGAGGTCGCGCCTTCCTCTCCGAAGTCGTCGATGCTCTGCTTTCGGGATGCCACATTATTCATCGAACGAGCACGGCACACCATCCGCAAGCTAACGGGCTCACAGAACGGTTTAACCGCACTCTCGGTGATATGCTCGCGATGTACGTGGCCTCTGATCATGGGAATTGGGACCGCGTACTTCCTTTTGTAACGTTCGCATACAACACCGCGATACAAGTTACTACGGGATTTTCACCTTTCTTCCTCCTATATAGACGGGAGCCTTTGCATACCATCGACACTCTCCTTCCATACCGTCCTGACGCTTCCGAGTGCCCACCTGTGTACGAAGCTGCCCGACAAGCCGAAGAGTGCCGCCAGCTCGCGCGCACCTTTACATCCCAAGAACAACAGCGCCAGAAAGAAGGTCATGCCAACTCACTTCCAAATCCCGCGTATGCCCCAGGGTCTCTTGTATGACTGGTTGTTCCTTGCCAAACTCCTGGGCTTTCCTCGAAACTCGTTCCGAAGTACGAAGGGCCTTACCGCGTCTTGGAGCGAACGTTCCCGGTGAATTTTCTCATCGAGCCACTTTCTCCATCTGACCACATGCACCAACGTGGACGTGACCTCGTCCACGTGGCGCGTCTCAAGCCCTACCATGACCCTCTGCCTCCAACCTATTAGGTCGCCAGGATGGCTCTTTTTTAGTGGGGGCGATTGTGAAGAAGAAGACGTGCCTCCGTCCAGCGGCATCACCAACTCTAGGCCCGCTTTGCTCCTCTTTGGTACTGGTGTCTCGGCTCGTGTCTTTGGAGACGGTACCCCACGCTGCCTCATCGTTCCTTGAACTCGTAGCGTCCTTGAAGGACATCGCCAATAAACCTCTTCTCACACCCTAGGTTATTCAAAGCTCCGTTATTCTTAAAGTTAACCTACCTACCTTTATATGGTATATCTCGCTTTCTCTCTGTCGCTTTCATCTTTCAACACTCCTCCAATATCCTTCCTCTAAAGCAAAGAAGTAGGCTATGCCTGGCAGTTCCGAATATGAAGTTTTATTGGTGCAAATTGACAACCGTCGCCGCCTCACGGAAAACAGAATCCTTGGACCCTGTAGTCTCATCCGATGTTAGCCCGAGTTGGTTTAAAAGCGTTTGTGTGTTTTCTGAAAGTATTGAGATTGCGTAAAAGAATGTGCTCATTGTCAGGGACCTCATCAGGTTTGCATATCTTCGTTTATTTTCTCCTTTTCAGTTTCACCCTTTTCCCTTCCTCACATTGGACAGTAGCCAATCGAACAATTATGTTATTTAACCTCTCTGCTTTTCATTTCCTATTTATATCTGTTTCTAGAGTCCACTGACTCAGACTGATATCTGCCGTCCTCCAAAAGAATTATTTCTCTCATTGCGTTGCTTTACATTTTCTACTCGTTGCTGTGGACTACACACACCTGTGAAACAGAGTAGAGGGCTTGTATTCATGAAACTTCTCTTATTTTATATGCTGCCTGGGTTTGGCCATCGCCCCAGAGATCGTCGTGTTGTCACGCCTGTCGGTATCATGACTGGCGATTCGCGGACGACGGCCAATGAGTAAACGCTCTTAGCAACGAAAAGTCTTGTGAATACGGTCCTTGGGTCGGAAATACTCCTAGTCTGGAACAACTGTTCGCAAAATGCGGGTGCTTTCGCCCGCATTTCGTCCGACCAGTGCGATTGGCCACCACCCACTGTTACGAAACGTTCTCGCCTACGAACCGCTTTGTGAATCCCTGTGTGGGTTATTTGCACTTGGAAATAGTCAGCGGTGCTCCTTATAACTAATCTATCCTCTTCAGTAGCCTCACTGCGCAATTGTGTGCCCAACGTCTCCTGTGCGAATTACGTAAAACTTCCCAATTGGGACTCTTTCGTAACCTATATGCTTGCACTCGTCAGAAACCTTTTGACAGAAAGCGCGCCGGCGTAGGTAGTTACAGTGTGGTTTAGGGCCACTGACGATGGGTAGTACTAGATATAGAAACATGAATTACGAAAAAGGAAAAGACGGGCTAGCACATAGAGCCAAAAGAGGTACCGCGTGGGCTTGGACGATCCGAGTGCGTAGGTGGTCAGAGAGGATCAGGACCAGAGAGCAACAGGCTAAAAGTCGGAAGATTTCAATGGCATTCACAAGCAGGGAAATATGCACTACCGATCACTTTTGACTTAAAGTGGAGCTGAAGCACGGTTGTTAGTAATTCACAGCGATGCTAACTTCATTATTTTTTTTTGAAAAACATTCTTACGCTGCGGATGAAATACCCTACCGTTGAAGTGCGTACTTTTGCTGTCGAAAACGCAACAGTACTTTTTTTTTTCTGTAAAGGACTGAAGATTTTATGACATTTGGTGACGTAGTGCTATCGTTACTTAAGACATTTTTCTTGCAGCGACATAAATTTCAGAATCGGGACCTCCCACCAGGTCGCCACGGCAAGGTCGAGTTTATCGTAGTCGCAGCAAATACTGCGATTTCATATCGTTAAGACACGACAGTTTTTGATCTGATTAAATGTGCGGTGAACCCTCTGAAAGCATGCATGCGTGCGTGCGTGCATGTCATTTTTTTCCCTATCGAAGGCACTATCGAAGATATATGTTTCTTAGATGCTGTATGAAGATACCCTTTTCGTATCTTTTATCTGTATCATAACATATTCGGCAAGACATGTATCGGTATTTGTATTTTGGATATATTATTGCGATAGCAATTATATGGACACTTCAACCGGATTTCTGCCGACGGCGTCGCCGTCGCCGTGAGGTTCCGTATAGATAAAATCTTCGCCGCGCGCCGTATGCCCCAGCGGAAGCGAGCGGGGACGAGCGCTATCACGGAGAGCGAACGCACTCAATCTCCCACGCGCAAGCAAGGAAGCGGGAAGCCAGCGCCGGAGGGAGCGGGGGGGGGGGGAGGGGGGGGGCACTTCTCTGCCAACAACCGCGCTCGTCGCTCGCCCGCACAGTCTCTTATCTCTCCCACGCGCAAGCAAGGAAGCGGGAAGCCAGCGCTCGTCGCTTGACCGCACCGTGTCTTATCTCCACACGGCTCTGACCTTTATGCACTGTGCATTCGCCGCTCAGTTTCTGTTGAAGCGATAGACCGCACGTACCTTCGCCCGCTGCAGCGTATGGGCTTGCTGCCAGCGTTTTGACAGCCGTTGTCTGCAGTCATTCAGTGTGATCTATTCATGTTTGTTTGTGCGCGCTCACACCACGCTTGTTCATTCAGTTAGTAATAGTCGGGCCACATTTTCCAACGCACGCTACACATGCATTGCTGCCCGGATCGGCAATGCAGCGCTACAGGTGTGTCCCTTCGCACGCGCTGCCCACGGGAAGCGCTTCTCATCAACACCACCGTTTCACACGCGCCTTCTCGTGGTCATCGAGTCTCTCTTCATGTCGGTCTACTTACGCCGCAGCACACCTGCTTACTTAATCAGCTCATGTTTACTACAATTCATATTGCTACCAAAGCCGCTCACCTTACATCGTATGACATTGCTGTGTTGCTATCGCAGTCATTGCTTCGCCCTTAGGGCGAAACTGTGACATTTTTATACGAAGTGCCATGCATATTAAGATACAATATAAACCAGTGGCAATATAAACAAGGACACCCAGAGTCACCGACAGCAGTTAACATTTATTATCAAGTGACTTTTTTATGGCAACTCATTTGTCTAACAACAAAATACGATTGATAAAATTGGGTGCTGCGTGACACTAGTATTAATAATCAATAAAGTTTTACTAATCAACTTTAGTCGTTTAGTAAAATGTTCAAACTGCACATTGGAAGTCAAGCCGGTGCTTATATAGTACACCACTTTGGTAGAAACTGTGTGCTTATAACCATACAGACCAAACATGTGTTGAAATGTATTGCTGCTCCGGTTGCAGTTTCACATACAGTATTTTACACAATGCAGAAACATATTACCTGTAACATAAATGCACATCGCTACATATAAAAGCCGTTTTCACGGCTTTTAGCCCAGCGGACCTTCCAGCTTATTGTCTGGTAAATAAAGTTGAATTTGAATTTGAATATTTTAAGCACATTGATCGCACTTTACGAGCGCTGATATAGTCACTGCTAAACACTAGCGCAGACGCTCCGTAATAGAATTACAAGCTGCAAAAGGAGGCCCTAAAATGTTGCCAGTTTTACCAGAAGGTGAAGCATTGAAAGAGAGTACTAGCATTGGACTGAATTCGTCTCAGAACGCTGGCGTGAAGAGCGCGCCAGCGGCGTTGCAGGTGTCGCGCCTCGATGGCGCACGAGATGGGACTAAAGGAAAACCGTCGGCGTCGGTCAGTGTCCAAAGAGAGGATTACATAAATTTAGCTTGAATTTCAGTGTTTACTCAGCACGAACGCTAATTTGTTTGCACAGAACGCCGATGCCTGCAGTAGAGGCCGGTACGCTGCCCTAGTTCCGGTAGAACTGCCTGAGTGGAGCGCGAAGGTGCGTCCACTCGGTTTCGTCGCTTTTTGGAACAAAACGCACTGCGCTTCTCTGGAGGCCTTGTAATCCTCCACGCGCAGGCCGTGCATGCGTCGTAAATAGCAGGACAGCACGACAACGGCGACGCCAACGGCGATGGCGCAAACTCGTCTCGAGCGTTAGTATAACTGCTATCGCAGTAACAGAGAGCCTTGTTTCATTGCACTTATTCTACTCGCCGCAATCACCCGGCCGCCGCTGTCGCACATCTCCCTCCACGCCGTCCTGCTGCATGCTAGAAGTCAGATGGCCTAAAAGACACTATTTGCCTTATTATTTCACGGCTGCTACACTAAATTTGGTAATGCACGACCATTAGGAATCACCTGCATAGCCTGACTCAGAACACTTTGGCAGCTGTCACAATTAGAGAGCAACGTGAAAAGGTGTACGATGGAACGTGGAGCATCTGTCGCTCTATACTGTCTTTGTGCTAACTCTATAACTCCAGCTGTCTTTCACTATTTTCCGCCGCAGGTTCATTTACGTTTCTCCTATACTATCTTTAAATGGATACATCAAGATAAAAAAAAAGTTACTTGAGCTGCATTAGTACATAACCCTTGTAAAACACAAAAAACCAAAGACGCATAAACGAAAGACGGGTGGCGACGCTGCCTTGGAGTTCCCGCATCAGCTCGGCGTGACGTCATGGATTTTGACGCCGTCTGCTCGGGCGTAGTTAACTTTTTTATCCGCAAGGACGGGCTGCATGGTGTTCTAATCTTAAAGCAGCCCAAGACTGAACTTACCAAATTTCGAGAACGTTTACTGAACTAAAACGGCCCAACTACTACAAGATACGTTGAAATACGTGACGTTACACTTATGTGCTAGCGCTAGGGTTTGGGCGCGATATTGAAGGGCCCCTCACCAGGTCTGGCCATATTGTGCTGGCAAGCGCAGTGCATACAATGCGCGCTAACGATCGTGTCTGCTAAGGATTACATCGCTACGCGCCGCGGAAAGAGCTGAAATTTCAGACCAAACGCCGGTTGCGCTTCTCTTCGCGGGCGCCGCGCTCCAAGCTAAAGGGTTGACGTATATGCGCAAGTGCGCCTGCGTACATGTCTGTGCTGTGACTTTGCTCATAGCATCTGATATTTGCGTAATCTGTTGCTCCAATAGACGAATTAAAGTTTAGAGAAATAATAAAACACACAAACCGAATGTCTGCTTGTTTTTGTTTTACTTCGCACCGCAGCAAGAGAGATGTACTTGAGTTTCGTCTGGTTGTTCCCACGTCAGTGCAGTCGTGCGCGCAGACAACGAAACTATGTCATTTTCTACCGTGCTCCAGCGCGCGATCATGCTCTGTTCGTGTAGCACTGATTTATACCGCTGCTCAGGTGTTCCTGCACAGCGCGCAAAATCGTGTGCTTTGCGAAGCGAGACAAACGCAACATCTCGCGCGCGACATCGTCAGCGGAAGTACGCCGCGCAGCAAAAAAGCGATAAAGAAGAAGAAGAAGAAGACGAGGCCTGTGACGTATGCGTCACGCGATCCTCGACCTCCGGTACGGGAGAACGCAGGGAAAGGAATTTCGCTTGCGGAGGCTACACGGGGCAAGTGGAGGGAGTGTCTATGTTGGCGGTGAAGCTCGCCTCCTGAAATCTAGGGTTCGCGGCACTGAAATATTTCTATCTCGGCTATTAATGAACTAATTTTAAAAATTCTTGCGGTAAAACGCTGCCTAGGGAACGTGCAACAAGTTTTGAAAGAATAATGTTTTTTGACAGTGTAACAGTGTAAACTAATTTAGCGCTTCTCTTTAGTATCTTTTTAAAACTCAAGGCATTCGACAAAATAAGTACACAATTATTCAGATCTATGCAGGTACTGTGGCATTATAACAGAACATGCTCAATAGTTTCTGCGCTATTTCCAGATGCTACATACGAGTAGTCGTCATGGGCCAATTTTCTCCTAAAACACCGCGTTAACACAATCACATGGGTTCGAACAGCACGGCTGTAGTGCTTTGAAGTATCACGAAACTTCTCGTTTTTGATTTCGTTCTTTAGTGTTCGATATGGCTCCATGGCTGGCTTTTTCTAATTCCCCGCGTGTCCACTGTGCTGTTTTCCGGTCTGTCGCTGTCGACGCGTCCGTTTATGTAATATTTGCTGGATAGTTTCGTGCCACATTTGCACATTTTCTACACCGTGACTGAATGTTTTTCAAAAGTTGCGAAAATGTTTCCGTATTTTTTTCAATGCCATTTTGTGAGAATGCGAAAGGTGAGTATGTTACCGGCGATCGGCCACAGCCATTGCCGAGCGTACTTTCTGGAAGCCTCTACCTAAAAGCTGAGCGCTGCTAATGATAGTCGGAATGCTATCTTATATTGAACGTTATCTGGTGCTACCTAATGTACCGTTTCTTCGTCTGGTTACTACAAAGTAAAATTAAGATGCACATTTTGCAAGACCATCATCAGCGGCGTGTGCTGCTCGAGCTTGAGCTTCAGCCTTCACTTAAACTTGCACACGCTTTGAACGTTGCTGCAAACTCATTATGCAGTTGTGATGGTAACGATGATGATGGCGTGAGCATCCACTTTGAAAGTTGGTGGCGACACTTCTCATCAAGCTTCTTGTTTTACCCTTTTAGTGTGTCTGTGTTTTGAAATACCTTCATACCCTAAGCTATATTTATCTATAAAATCTTTACAACACGGTGTATTGTTTATAAACATTGTTATCACCATATAACAAGCGCAACCTATTCATTGCGTAATAAGCAGGTTAGGCACCGAAGCTTAATGTGGCACAATTATACAACTGTGCAAACGAACAGGCTCGAATATAAGACACTGACCAGCTATATTAATGGACGACAAACAGAATTCTGGGTTCTTTCTTGCCACAAAAACGATTTGATTATGAGGCACGCCGTAGTGGGGGACTCCGGATTCATATTGACCACCCCTGGTATCTATAACGTACCCCCAATGAACTGGACACGGACGCTTTTGCACTTCGTCCCCATCGAAATGCGGCCGCGCCGCGGCCGGCATTTGATCCCGCGACCTCATGCTTAGCGGCGCCACACCATAGCCGCTAAGCAACCTCGGCAGGTGAACGCCAAACAGTGCATCGATGATAACCGTGGCAATATCTGATAACATCCGACGCCTCAGTACAGTGATATCACTTTGGGACCTCTTCCTGTATATTGCTTGTAATATGCATGGTTCACATTGTTGATTGAATAAACTTCACTGAGGTAGTTCGTGGTCGAATGGGTAGCGCACAGAGCTGTTCTGCTGAGGCAACGGGGTTCCAAACCGACCGTCGGACAAACTTTGGTCACTGAGTGTGCGGCGATGTTTACATATGTGCCTGTCTTCAAGGAACATCCTGCACGCCGAACTGGGTTATTTTAGATGCGGGACTTGGTATAGGTGTCGCTGGTCGAAGAAACTGTGACGCCGACTTGGAGCACTGGGGCCAGTATAGTGTGTTCCGCTCTTCAATGAACGTCTTTGACGCTAACTTGAGCATCTAGGTATGTGCCACTATACAATGACGAAAACGATCCCTTAAAATTATTCCATGCTGAGCGGAATCCAAGCCACGTCACAAGGACTCCTCGAGGACAGAGACACCACGCTCTAGCGAGCTGCGCCATGAATCTACGGGGTATGCGCTGCGCTTTAATGAACCAACGAACCTGTTCATTGGAAGCGCGAAAGAGGAGTGCCGATGCAGTACACGCCTCATAGATAACTCATTTCAACAGTGCCAATATGTTGCGTTGCTATAATGTTTCAATGGTAACGCATTACCGTCGACAGTTTTCGAGAGATGGGTTCGGCCACAATTTTTCTTCATTGGCCGGCCGCCTTCCATGACTAATAAGGTGTCCAGTATCAGGATTGCCTGGAATTTGTTCCTACGAGAACAATTTTGGCATAAAAACGTTTTGCGAATACGGGCCCTGGTCTCGATGCCATTCTTAGGGGTCTGAGCAAAGTGCAGGAACCCACGTCCCCACAACAGTAACGCTTATTTGCCCCTTTTCATGACCTTTGTAGCACTACCAGAGTGCGCTTAAACGAACACCCTAGTATTCCGTAAGAATGAAAAATGCTATATAACGGTACAAAGTACGGCCTCCAGGGTCTGTATCCACAAAAATTCAACATAAGTGCGGTCCATGATTACCCATCTCTGGACCTTTCGTGTCGTTATCACGTCGGTGGCTATCGTGAAAGGTGGGCACCTGAGCGCCAGCCAATTAGAAAACGCTGTTACAGAATATATGCCCGTGTTTACAACAAACGAGTTTACGCTGCAACTTTTCATGCCAGCCAATCTTGACGTTGGACGTATCATTAGCAAAGGCAGCAAACCAATGGCAAAAAGCGCTTACGGCCGAAAGCATCTGCGAATACTAGCTCTGTGGCTGCATTCTGTAAGGATTATTTTCGTTCTAGTCTATAGGTTTTTTACCATCCGTCCCACTGCGGGTCCAATCTCGGTGATCACGGTGGCGCAGCTTTGTGCGATCCAATGCTGACGGGCAATAAAATGGCAAATTAAAATGATCCTTAGGAAATATCGGTCGTATGTCGGAGCATAGCGCTAATTCATAGGGTGCTATAACGTAAAGCTACTCCAAACTTTTCTATTCCAATTCTGCAATCAGCCCTCCACGATTGGTTGAAACATTATCGAGCCACCCCCCACTGCACCTGCCTGTCACGCGACGTCAGGAAAACCGCGAAACCGTCCCATCTGATATGATATGAGCACACTGATTATGCATGATTACACGAACGAAAGTAAAATAATAATTTCTGATTCGATGCCTTTTTCGCCATTAGAGAAAAAGGCAGCGTTTGACCAATTGCTATTGGTCAAACGCTTTTGGGTTGCACCCACTTCGTCCGTTTGTCACGCGACATCACAAAACCGCGAAAACTCGCCGCGTCAAAGTGACGTTTATGCGTTAAAGACGCATTAATATGCCGAACAAAACTGGGGCCATAGGCACTATAACGTAAAGCTATTTCAAACTTTTCTATTCCAATTCTGCAATCAGCCCGTCACGATTGGTCAAAACATTTGCCCAACTTTGCCTGTCTGTCACGCGACGTCATGAAAACCGCGATAGCTCCCCATCTGATATAACGTGTACACACTGACTATGCATGATTAAACTGCACAAAAGAAAAATAATTATTCCTGATTCGACGCCTTTTCACCATTAGCCCTCTGCTATTGGTCCAATGCTTTCGGGCTGCGCCCACTTCGCCTGTCTGTCACGCGACCTAACGAAACCGCGAAAACTCACCGCGTCAAAGTGACGTGTACGCGAAAAAAATGCCTTAATATGCCGAACAAAACTGAAAATTTTCTGAATAGCCAGAGACTGCCCCGTTCCGAAAGGAATAGAAGATGGCTGCCCGCTGATCGCTCAGGCCCTCGCTACTCGCGCCTGCATGGCATGTATTTATTTGCACCTGTGAGCATGTATTTATTTGCGCATGATAAACCTTTTTGCGTGGCAGTAAAACGTTATCGAGTCCTTTCGGCACGTATACGACATCGCTCTGCCAACTCTTCCTTGCTGAGGATCCGTTTTAGTGGCATTCTTATCCTTCCGTTGCACGCCGCCGCGATTTTCGACCAGCCACCGCAAGCTAAGTAAGACGAAGCGGACCAATCGGAGAAGCCGGCACCGCCCTCTTCATGCGGTTATTTATTTTCGCTGTGCTGGCTCGGCCCCATCAAAACCCTCTCCACTAGAGCGTGCTCCTCGCCTCTTGTCAGCCAATTAGACAACAAACACCTCTCAGTGCAGGCAATGTTATTCGTTTTGAAAGCCAACAAAGGTGACTTCCTATAAACGAGGAGAGTGTTTGATTGGGTTGTTCAGACAATACTGCGGGTCTCCGCCCGATGCATGCGTTGGTGGTTAAGTAAATTTGACGTCAGGAGATTGGCATAAAAACAGTTTGGAATATCTTTACGTTATAGCACCCCAGATTCACAAAGCTTTTCTTTCGCAAGTTTGCTTTGCCATTGGCTGGCGGCCTTTGCTAATGATATTGTTACGGGGAGTATTTAATTAAGAGTAAACGGCTAGCGCTTGTCTAGTCAAGACTGCACAGAGCGCACAGGTTCTATGATGATGATGATGATGACCTTATCATCTTTGGCGCATATACCCACTCACGGGGATCGGCCAAGAGTCGGGCAGGTTTTATATATGTGCTAAGTGAATAAATTTAGCAAATGTATAATTTTGGTAAATATATTAAAGCGAACAAAATTCTAGGATGATTCAGTGGACAATAAGTATAGAAAAAGTATACATACTAGTACAAGAGGGAATAAGGTAATGATAAATGGAATAATATGCTTAGCAATAAAATCAGTTTGATTCAAGAATGAATTTCTCTATGGCGATGCATACATTTTTGTGTGAGTGTTCAAGCAGAGAAGCTCCGAAAGATAGCTGTTCCGGAGTGTTCAATGGCAGGCCGAGCTGTCGCTTTGCAATTTGCAATGTCCTTTTTCTTAGGGAGGAGAAACGCCGGCAGTCCAGTAAGTAATGGTCGATCATTTCTAATGCGTTACAGAAATGGCACAAAGGGCAAATCGCCAGACCAGATCGATGCATGTAGAAATTTAGGCGAGGGACTCGATCGACATCGCAGCCTTGTTAATGCAAACTTCTGTCTGTCTGGATTTGCAAAAGTTCCTGGTCCAAGGGAATTGTAAGTGGTGCAGTTCGGTGGATGATGCTAGATCTGATTTTGATGCCATAAGGGTGTACCTTCTAAACCTGACAGACGTTATGAAACCCGTCGTTGGAAGAAGGGAACACACAGGGCCTGTAATAGAAACCTTTGCCAGGCTATCTGCGTATCTGCCGCTTCATTCATAAATATGCCTTTGTGACCAGGAACCCATACTAATCGCAAACTCCGCAAATGACTTGGAACCAATGAGCGCAAATTTTTTACTGCGTCTCGCCGGGAGCAGTAAGTGAGGTGCACAAGGATAAAGAGTCTGTTAATATTACCGCGGTTGTTGTGGGAGGCTGTAGCTTACGCAAAGCTAAGACAACAGCTAGAAATTCCGCTAGGAATATTGAAGTGTAGTCGGGGAGTCGAATAGAAAAAGACCAATCTAATGACAATGAAAAAATTCCAACTCCGGCCTTTTCCTCACTCTGCGAAGCATCTGTTGCTATAATTACGTTTGTTTGGAGCTTGTCCAAGTGATCCTGGAGTAAGCCGTTAAGAATATGCCAGGGAAGTTGCTTCGCATGGTTGGGGTATATTTTATCATAAGTAATAACCAATGAATTTGGGATACTGCTTACCATGATTATATCATTTAAACGTACATTTAACGAACTTAATAATGATTCTGTTTCATTCACGTGTGGCATGTGAAACCGAGGCCACTCGACTCCAAAAAATAAAGCTGGTTGACTGATAAAGATCGACTGGGATCTTCTTATTGGCGATTCATGGAGCCTTATGAATGTTTGAACAGAGAGTATTTTAAATCTTATTTCTAGGGAAGGAAGTCGTGTAGAGCAGGGCGTTTGCTACAAATTTTGGCAGCCCCAGACATAAGCGAAGTGCTTCCCTTTCCAGCAAAAGCAGTGGACGTAGTTTATAAGCAGGGCAGCCAGAGAATAACACACAGCCGAACTCTAGTATTGGCCGTATATACATGCAGTATATCATTATAATAGTGTCTCTGCGCATTCCCCATCGATTATAGCTGATCCTTTTTCAATATCCCCATCGCACGGGAAGCTTTTGAAGTTTATTTTCAATATGTTGACGCCAGTTAAGGTTTCCATCATAAATAATTCCTAGGTACCTGACTTTTTCCACTTGTGGAATAGTGGAATGGCGGTACGAAAGGGATATCGTAACGGCGTCTTGTACCGGAAAGACAAGAGCAGCGCTCTTATTTACATTAAGGGACAAGTGAATACTATCCAGGCAAGCTTCCAACTCGCATAAGTATTCCTGTAAGTACTCGCACAGTGACTGAATATCATTTGCCGACGCAAAAAACGCTGTTATCATCAGCGTAAATGTACGTGCATATATTCTGATGACAAGGAATGGAGCTTAGCAAGATATTAAACAAAATCGGCGATAACACTGAGCCTTGTGGAACCCCACGTGTTTGTCTGAATTTTCCTGATGCAATTCCATTTTGCTCACAGTAAAACTCCCTGCCCTGTAAGAACTCAGCAGTCCACGTTACGAAGTAATCAGGTAATCTAATTTCCTGCATCTTTTCTGATAAAATAGGGTATTCCACACTAGAGCACTGCACGGGCTCGGGCTTACCCGAAAGCCCGGGCCCGGCCCGGCCCACGGGCCGGGCCGGGCCGGGTAGGGCAGTTTTGTCACGGGCTCGGGCCGGGCTCGGGCACGGCATGTGCTTTTTGACCCGATCCCGGGCCGGGCTCGGGTATTTTGACGCGGGCCCGGGCCGGGCATGGGCACGGCATGTGCCTTTTGACCCGGGCCCGGGCCGGGCTCGGACTTTCTGGTGGTGTGCATGTAATGTGCAGCGAGTTATCCTCGCGCGTCTCGACTCTCAAAAACCTGTTGCCTCGGCGCACCTGGAAGCTAGCAGAGCTACTCCTGTGTACTTCCATTTTCTTCTTCCGTCGTATTTTGCGCTGTTGGAACAGAATGTAAAAGTCCAGAAAGACCGAAGTCACCTCAAACCAAAGGATGCCATTGTATTCATTGCCTAAATCAGTGTAATTAATGCTTTCAGCGCAGTGCAAGCGCGTTCGCGACTTGCTGATTCTTCAAAGGCGAATTGGTAAAACGATGACTGGTAAGATAAGATAATTCGTAACGCGGCTGAAATATGGCACTGCGTCCATCCATGATTGCACACATGTTCTCAACCGGCCGCCTAGCAGCAGCACATTACGCTGCACCATGGAGGAACGAGAAGCATTCTTTCTCCATTTACTCCATCCATGCGCTGCGCTCACAACCGGTTGTGGCTGTGCTTCGGCTATAGTGTACTAGAATACGGTTGAGTGGGACGAGCTGCTAGGGCGGCGCATGCTTTGCAGTGAGGCGCCCGACGTGGAAAATACTGTGGCGGCGCTGCGATAGAAGTAGATTGGGCCGCATCAAGGTCGCGCCTTTGGAAACTGCTGGCGATACTGCTCGGTAGGGCCATTCATACTACTTCGCGCGCTGGTATTTGCGTTCAGACCGCTCAAATGGTGTTCATAATTTCATGACATGTATTTATGCCTTAAGAATAAATTTCTTTCATTATCTTCTTTATTTTATTTTTTTAAATGCCGCTCGGTGATTTTTTCCGGTCTCGGGCCGGGTTCGGGCCGGTTTCGAGCCGGGCTAGGGCCGGGCTCGGGCATAAGGTAAAGGGGTGGCGGGCCGGGCCGGGCGGGTAACGTAGAATATTTCCGGGCCCGGGCCGGGCCCTGGTCTCGCCATAAAACTTTTGGTCGGACTCGGACGGGTAGCCCAATGTAAAAACGGGCCCGGGCCGGGCCCGGGCTGAAAAAATCGTCCGGTGCAGTGCTCTATTCCACACTACCGCATGATTTTGAAATGTCTAATGTAACTAGAGCTGCACATTGGTAGTGGTAGCGAGCCAACTGAATTCTGCTTTCTAGGTCGACGTGTGCGCACCAGATTGACATCCCTGGCCTAAATCTGATTTGACAGGCGCCCAATAATTCTCTTGTGGTCACAAATTCAATCATGCGGGTGTACACAGGTTCCAGCAGGTTTCAATCCAACAGGAGAGCCTCTGACCCAGCCCCACTACAACGTCTTTGTCTTTGGCATTGCTCGTGACATTATCCCCGGCTGATGAAGCACTGTCCCGGTGCTTGTTGTGGTCAAAATGGGTTATCACAGTTGTAATGTTTGAGGCGGGAAACATGTTCGATGTCACTTCGTGGTGTGGCTGTCAATGAGGTGGATGCCATGGGAGATATCTCATAGGTGACAGGAGTCACCTGGCGCAGCACGCGGTAGGGCCCAACGTACCGCGACATTAACTTTTCACAGAGGCCGACTTGACGAGATGGGAGCCAGAGAAGGACGAGAGAGCCCGGTGCAAAGTCAGTATCCCGGTGTCGACGATCGTAAATGGTCTTTTGTGTGGTCTGCGATGACGAGAGCCGAGCGTGGGCTACTGTGCGCACGCGTGATGGCATCTTGCGCATAGGAAGTTGTGGTCGCGGAGGCCGGATCAGAAGGGAGCAAGGTGTCAAAGGGTAGTAAGGGATCGCGTCCAAAGAGAAAATAGAAGGGTGAGTAGCCGGCAGTTTCATGACGCGATGAGTTGTATGCAAATGTGACGAATTTAAGCGCAACGTCCCAATCGCGGCGGTCATCGGAAATGTACACGGAAAGCATGTCGATCAGTGTACGGTTTAGGCGTTCGGTGAGTCCGTTGGTTTGAGGGGGATATAAGGTGATGATCGAAGCAGATTGTCAACCACACGAGAAAGGAAGCAGTGACCGCAATCTGTGAGTAGGTGACGTGGAGCACCATGTTGGAGGATGACATCGTACAGTAGGAAGTCGGCTACGTCGATGGCGCAGCTGGTTGGCAACGCTCGTTGGTTGGCATTGCATATCGAGTGGTATAATCCGTAGCGACTGCAATCCATTTGTTGCATTTCGTGGAAATTGGAAAGGGACCGAGCAAGTCCAGGCCCACTCAATAAAGCGGCTCGGTTGGAAAGTCAATTGGCTAAAGTAGACCAGCAGGTTGAGTCGCAGGATTCTTGCGACGCTGACGCAGGTCACAAGATGTGACGTAGCGGCGAACGGACTGATAGAGGCCCTTCCAGAAAAAACGTCGTCGTATGCGATCATAAGTTCTCGAGACGCCTAAGAGCCCGCTAGGGGGGGAGGGGGGGCGTCATGAAACTGATCGAGGACATCCCTGCGCAGATGATGCGGGACAACGAGCAGGAGTTCTGCGTCGTCGGGGTGCGTGTTGCGGCGGTAAAGAACGTTATTCTGAAGCAAGAACTATTGAGTGAAGGGTCGAGGGTGCCGGATTGCAGACGGTCAATAAGAGAGAGCAACGATGGATCTCTACGTTGTTCGTTGGCCACATGGATGAAGTCTGCTATCGCCAAGACATAAGTGTCGGGGTCTGTTTCAATGGAGTCGGGTGGGTCAACAGGATGGCGGGAGAGGCAGTCGGCGTCATTGTAACACCAAAAATATGTTACGGGGAGTGTTTCATTAACAGTAAACGGCTAGCGCTTGTCTAGTCAAGACTGCACTGAGCGCACAGGTTCCAGAAGGTTTCAGTCCGACCGGAGAGCCTCTGACCCAGCCCTACTACAACGTATTTGTCTTTGCTATTGATCATGACAATATGTCTCGCTTCCGGATTGGCTAAAATAATTTCTTACGAAAAATTCTAGTGTAAGAATATGTTATGATCGGGCCTGCATTTTTTTTCTGAATAGCGGGAGATCTGAATAGCCGGATCTATAACGTTATCGAGAAATTACGCCACGTATACGCCATTGCTCTAGCAACCCTTCTTTGCTGAGAATCCGTTTTAGCGCCATTTTTATCCCTCCGTTGCACGCCGGCGCGATTTTCGACCAGCCACCACAAGTTTAGTACGGGGAAGCGGACCATTCGTGGACGAAGGCACCCCACTCCTCATCTGGTTCTCTACTTTCACTGTGCTGGCTCGGCCCCACCGAAACTCTCCACTTGAGCGTGCTCCTCGCCTCTTCTCAGCCAATTAGAAAAAAAAAACTGCTCAATGTAGGCAATGGTGTTTGCTTTGAAAGCAAAAGAAATTGACATCCTATAAAGAAGAAGATCGTTTGATTGGGTTTTTCAAATAACGCTGCGGATTACCGCCCGATGCTTGTGTCAGTGGTTACGTAAATTCGACGTCAGAACATTGGAATAAAAACATATTGGGAATAGTTTTACGTTATATAGGGCCCATACATAGGAACAGGGCAATCACTGCTTATAGTTTAGAGGTCATTGTATACGACGCAACATTCATAATTAGTTCCCGTGCAAGGAATGTGTCCCATCTCTATCTGACGCATAGTGTAGCTGTTATAAGTAAAAGATAGATCGCACAAGTACTCGTTAAAAGTAATGTCTTCTTTTCTTCTTGCGATGAATTGTTTAAGCACAAATGTTATGGAGAAAGCTTGGGCAGGGTGATCAGTAAGGCTGCGGAAATTAGTTTCATTTGTGCGTCAAATGAGGAATCAGTAATAGACTGTACGGCTTCTTTTATTTTTCAATACAAGATCTTTAATAATGTTCGACAATGTTGTGTTGCCTCAGACGACGGGAGAGTAGTCTAACTGACCAACAAAAATGTGTTACATAATACTAATTTCGTGGTCGTCGGCACAGAAAAAAAAAAACGCTATTTGTCAAGTATTCCCAAAACGAAAGCAAGCTTACTGACAATAAGCTCAACGTGGTTTCTGCAGAGTAAACCTTTCAGTCTCTTTTTCGGAAAGTCGACAATACAACTTCGCGTTTCAGTTGAACGCAGCCAGAGAAACGTCGCTATTTCCTAGCGTCAGATTCTTCTGCAGGTGTCGCCATCCAGCGTTTTCGCAATCTTCAATCCAGACAAAGCCTGCCATTTAATGGGGCCGAAGAATACCGTGGAAGAGATAACCACGAAATCGCTCAAGATCAACCGGGTCAAGGCTTGAGACATTGGACGAGGGCCTAGTGCATCTAATGAGACAAAACGCAATCACGTTTCCCCATTTCTTTACTTCGAATAAAGAGTGTCTGTACCACAAAAAGAAGCATGCACGTATCACGTTTGCTTTCGGTCACGTGGGAAAATGAACAGAAACAATCCCGATTCCTCAATCCGACACTTGGCCCGCTACTCGTAAAATCCAGGCTCTCGCAGAGCGCAAATGAGCTTTACTAAACTAAAATGTTCCTAACAAGAAAAGTTCTGTTCTTTATTTTATGGCTAGATACAAAACTCTTGTAAATGAGTTATTTTTTTATTCGTTGTTCCTCTGCTGTTTCCCAGTGTTATAATCATGCGCCACTTGGGCTTACAGGTGACTCGACGAAGATAGTTTTTTTTTTTTTTTTACCTTCGTTTTCGATTTCCCAGTTCTTGTTTCAATTTAACAATAAGATAACGTCTTTCTTGGCTTGAGATATAGGTTGCTGCGTGTCAAAACTATCAAGCAACATCAGTAGAGCCACCTAAAGATGCAAGTGCAAGATATGCCGAATACGAAGGGGTCTCCTAGGACGACACGTTTAGTATCGGATAGCGCTTGAGATGGCAACGTACGTACATCTAACGTAGCTGTACGGCAGAGCTGCAAGTCACTCGAATTCATGTTCAACGAGATTTTAGTATAAATAGAGTTTTGTGCTGCGAAAAAAATACAAAATCTTACGTTGTCACAGAACAAGGACTACGCAGCGAGCATTAAATTATGCGAGCAATTTACCTATATAAAATGTATAACAAAAAAAATGTTGCACTAAGAAGCGCAACCTTCATTTCCGTTTTTCTGCAAGCTAAGCTAGAAACAATCCCAAACACACATTCGGCGTGGCGTCCTAGAACTGCCCTTGACTCTTTCTACTCCGTTTCTCTAGCTGGATCGCCAGGCGCACTACTGGCGCCGCACTATTCGCAGACGTAGCAAAGCTTACGACCAGCCTTCTACCGAGAAGTGAAGTAGACAAATGCTGTGTACGAGGATTGTTTATTGCGGGTCAGCAGAAACGTTAGACGAGACTTTGAGTTAACGCTGGTCCGTAACAATGTGCTGCCCGTGAACAGCATTTTCTTCTTTCTTTTTTTTTTCTTTTTGCTGCGCAAGCTTGTATCACCGGTACAGCGGCTTGTTAGTGTAATCAACCTCGGTGTCAGCTTCTAACATTTGCATTTGACTAACTCGGTACGACGCTGCTCACATCACTATGGGAGTTACGAGTATTCGAAACTTTCCAATAACGGATCGAATACCGTCCTATTCGGTTCGATTATCGAATCGAATAGTCACTTTTAAGAAACCGAATATTTTTTTAATTATTTTCGAATATCTTACGTCATTGACTGAACGGGATAAAACATGAAGTTGAGGCAGAAATCCGATAACATTTATCTCATCCTGCGAGCAAATAACAGTGGACAGTATATATATATATATATATATATATATATATATATATATATATAGGCGGCGTCGCTCAGACAACGAAACGTTTCCGGAATACAATCACTCGCAATAAAATGTTTAGACACGCCATTCGGCAGTAAGTATTGTTTTGTGCTATTTATACATGCAGCACATGTGTCCTCTTCTCGGATTAAACGTGGATACGGTCTCTTGGTAACATACTTTCTATAAAATAATGTTACCATCCGCTGCGACCATTCGAATTAAACAAAATTACTAATGACAAAAAGTCAAGCTAGTTGGTATAAATTTACCAACTGATCGGACTGGCTAACGACCAACAAAATTAACCAAGTAGCTAGTCAGCGTTTGTATTTTCCCTTTCCCTCGTTTGTGCGTGTCGGCATACCTAACTTTTTTGTAACATTAACTAGACAAAAAGAACTTTTTTTGTCGCTCTGCCACCGCCGTAGACGGCACACGTTTCGCATTTGGTCGCGAAGGTACACACACATATTAATTGGCCAACTATTGGGTTCCCTTCCTAAACTTTATGTAATAATGCACGAACACGTATACTGGCAACGTGGTCGTGCGTATGCTGCGAAGAGCCCTGAGATTACGAACAAACTTCTTAGTTAATTGTTCCTAATGCTCCCTTTGGGTTTTAAAACATGGTTTATTATGCGCTGTGTAATGACATAAACTTTACAATGTTGTGAATACGAGGATGTGAAAATTGTTTGAAATTAATGGTGAGAATGCTGTACTTATTCGCAAACTACTCAAAAATATTAGATATTCGATTTGATTCACTTCTCGATCTTTTAGATTCGTATTCGATTTGGTCTCAAAAACTACTATTCACACGCCCCTACACATCGCACAGTGCAAGATACGTGGGGCGATCATGTTTTTTTATGTCGGAAACATAATTTTCTCCGAAGGTGAGACAAAAGGAACCTTAGGCATGTGCCCTGGCAGTTTCGCCATGTTCCTTAGCTGCTTCGCTTTAGCGCTGTATGACATTGCTCCAGTGAAAAAAAAAACTATAAATTGCCCAAGTTGTGGCAACATTATGGAAACCATGAAAAATCGCAGTATGATTCACGTCCAACACTCTGCATGAAGCGCTGCCGAACTGGGCCTGTATATTGACTAAAATGTTTTTACGATAGAACTGTTTGTAAGACAACTTCATGTTAGGCTAGTTGAGTAAGACATAGCTATTAAAAGAGGGGGCATAAGTTAACACACATACACAGATTCTGTCTGTACTTCATCTTTGTATTGGTGCTTAACAATGACCACTTTGGAAAGTAAAATAAGGGTTTCGTGTCCGAAGTCGCGATCAGCCTTTTTGTCTAAAGACGATGCATAAATTACGTAAGAGCATCGGTTTTAGATGAAGCTTTCTGTAACAATTTGAGCCCACGGTGGAACGTGCTTTTGTGCCGACAAAAAAAAAAAAGACGTTGAACTTATTTTCTCATGCAGTCTCGCAAAAATGGCACATGTCAAGTAAAGATTGCTGCAGAAACCATCGAATGTTATCAAGACAGAAGGTATTTCATTCAAAGAAAGGCAGAGGGTCAGCCTGAGCTAGTGTGCTCTGGCCTTCTACTCTGCAAAGGGGAAAAATAAATTCGGGGAATTGTATGTGTCAAAACCCCTATTTGATTATGAGGCACGATGAAGTGAGGTATCCCGGATTAATTTCGCCCATCTGGGGTTCTTCGACGTGCACTTAAATCTAAGTACACGAGCGTTTTTCCATTTCGGCCAAAAGGAAAAGCAGCCGCCGCGGCCGGGATTGAACCCGTGACCTAGAGCTAAGCAGCGCAACGTCATAGCTACTAAGGTACCGCGGTGGGTGGTAAAGGGGAAGAAAAGCAGAGGTGAGTGTTGATGAAGGCACTTTAGAGGGATGTAGATGCACGATCTTGCAGCGCTGCTAATGGCAAGGGCTTGCTTGGATATTATGGAAATGTTCCAGATCATCTGTCAATGCATATTTATGCACATGTTGGCGAGTGATCACTTGCGCAAGAAAAAAAATACTTAATCATTCGCCCGAGATCAATGCACAGCAAAGGGATAGACATCTGACTGATCGTCATTCACGATCGTGCGAAAGGCGTATAAAATCCGGTCTTTGCAATCTGAAGAATTGCAATGAGCGGCTTTAGTACGACAAGCACCTGTAAATATGACTTAGGAGCTGGCGTTCAGAAATCTGAAAGAAGCACACGCATCTATAGGTTTCAGTAGATGTTTTAGCATGCTCTGAATCTTCTATTTGTGATTAGGTAGAGTGTTTTTCTGACTGGGTGCACTACTAATTGTGTCGGCTTGTTTGTACTCCTTGTGTAGAGGGTCGGTGCAGAGTGAGGTGATGACCGTGGGTCTGGACGGCAGCCAGGGCCGTTCCATATCAGAATCAGCCGGTTGCGAAGGAGCATCGCCTCAGGCCCTCGTAATATGTGAATTTATCAAATTAGGTTTTTTTTTTTGCCCGATGGACAAGGGCGCCCGTGGCAGGAGATAAGGCTGGTCTGGAAGGGACAACCCAGATCAACAGGAAGTGCTGCGAGCACTGTGGGGCGGCTGTCGTGAACGCTGGCAGAGCTGTCGCAGCTTCTCTGTGCCTAGAATGGTCTTGCGTCTTCCGAAGAATTATCATTTAATTTTTATTCTTCGGGCATTGCTTTGATGTTGCCTCGTGGTTGCCGGAGCAGTTTGGACATTTTGCAGCCTCTTCGCAGTTCTCGTCTTCACAGGGCCCACCGCACCGCTTGCACATTGCATCACTCTTGCTGGTTCCGATATCATAGCCCAGTTACAGTCACCTATGTCTCTGCAATGGTCTTGGCACGGTTGTGCATGCTGAATGCCTCACGTACCTATTTTCACGTGCAAACGCAGGGTTTACGACTGGAATACCTGTTTGATGCATTGGGATCGCTCAAATCGATGAATGTTAACTGGTGATGGCGAGGAGAGAAGTTTAGCGAGATCATTGTCCGTAATTTCATAGTCCACGTCCGAGATAACACCGGTTGTCGTTCCTTCCCCTTAATTACACCCTGAAAAACGGAACTGAGATGTTTCCCGATTGCAAAATTGCCTTAAGGGTAACAATTATCGTCAGTTTGTTCACGTCTACAGAAAGAATGTTCTTCCAGAAGTTCATTCGAATTTTATCAAATTGGCCTGGGGCCACGCGTTTAAAGAATTCCTACAAATTTTTCCTGTTTGGCAAGTTTAAGCTATCCGTAGCTGTACATGGTACAAAAGCGATTGTATAGGACCACTTCCTACTCGCATTTTTTTTTTGCATCAATTACTGGCTGGTGAAGGCCGTAACTTTTTCTTCATGCGATGTCTTGGTACCAGGGTAACGTCAGTGTCCAAGGCCATCCCTTCTATAGAAGATTCTTCGGAAGACGCAAGTGAGGGTGTGCTGGAGTCTAAGTAGTCAATCACACCCCATAAACGATGACGTGGTCCTCCAGGGTCCGGTCTCTGGGTTACGTTTCGGTCACCCCTTCTGAGAAGATCGCCTCCCGTTGCGGAGACAGTCACCAGCGCCAAGGAGACTGCAGGAAATAGGGAAAAAACATAAAAAAGGATCCAAGCACAGACTCTTCATTTAAGGTACTTCTTTCTTTTATCCTCAATTGTCAACTTAAGCTAATAGTCCCGTGACAACCGCAGAAATCAAAGGGACACACTTGCAACACTTCCGAAGTAAACTGCTGGTGTCAATAACGGTGTTTAAAGATGGTGGAATAAATTATCGTCATGTTTTGGTAGAGGGCATGACATTGGGGCGACGACGACGGCAGCATCACCAAGATGGTGTCACGACAGCGTGACAGCGATGGCACGACAACGCCTGTACACCTTCGCTTTCTGCTCCGCTAGTTTGCTCCTAAGACCATCCGCTTTAAAATAAAACAAATCACACGCATACTGTGGGAGTCGGTCTAAGCGAACCTGTGGGCAGCCGGCAAGACAAAACAGCGCATCTCGACGAGAGACGCGCAGCGCACTTCGGCGACGAAGGCGCCCCGCAACTACGTTGCGCGAGAGCCCGCAGAATATACGTATGTATGATCAGCGGAGAAACGCCAGCCGCTGATCACCACAAAAACGGGCGAAAGAGTCACAGAAATCCAGTCGACTTAAAACTTCAAACTACTATGCAGTACATCCAAAGGAAGACAGACATTAAGGCGAATCACGGGACCATCGCCGAAGAACCAAGCAAACACCTAAAAGAAGATAAAATAAAAATGCTGTCGGTGCACGTACTTGTCGGATGTGCGAAGGAGCGTGAATATTAAGTTTTCTCTCTGTTATAGCCATAAAGAGTGTGGTGCTCGACAATCGCAGGTCACTTTGGCTGAGGAAAAGGAGGAGCGCGTGAGTGGCTTGCACGCATGAGAGCTGCGAGCGAAGAAACCCGCCGCGTCGAATAACTGTGAACGTGGTCGCCTGCAACGGCGACCCCCACATACTGATAACCCGGACATGATTCGACCACGCAAGGAATAGAACGAATGCGAGAAAATTTATCTGTGGTTCTTTGTGATGTGGTTACGGAGGGTCCTTATTATAAAAGGTCCTTATTATTGGCCTGCCGCCCTCGCTAATATGTCCAACGTCACCATAGGCTCGCATCTGCTCTTGCCAACAGTTCTAGCGCAAGAACTCTGTTGTGAATGCTGGCCCTGTTTCCGCGTTAACGAAAACGTTCTTCCGTTAGTACGTAAGAGCATAGATGCCAGCTAATCGTTGTGTTGGTCTCAATAACCCGAAGACGGCTAGCCAATGACAAACAGCATGCATGAATCACAAGCTTTACTAATTTAGCCCCTGATAATCAACCAAAAGTGAACACCTTCAAAACAACAAACTGATATAACCTATTCGACAGGTTATATCAGGCAGAATCGGACGCTTTTGTTTTGTTTCATGAAATCTTTCCTTGTGTCTCATTTTACCGTGAACACCTTTCATGCGTTCGTGCGTGTTTAATTTTCATTGCTTTGTGGGTAATTTTTCCTGTTGTGAAATTACTTTTGCAAGGCTCGAAAGGAATATCTTCAACACAGCTAGCTAAGGCCCTTTTCCGACAACAATAACAACGACGATGACTATACTATAGAAAGCAACAAACAGAGAGCAAAACAAAGTTTGGATGCCACAAAAATACGTATATACATGAAAATACTTGTGTTGATCGCTCCTGTCTATGTGATGGATGACTGTCCCAAATGCTAACCCGTGTTTCTGGTGTTGGTGCCCGTAGGGACACTATTTCTGTGGTTGCGGCTACTGTTCGAGTTTGCAGAGGTTGTTGATATCTGCATCTTGCTTTCTCATTTATGGATGCGAAAGCGTCAAGTGGCCCATTAAGCGAAAAAGCCGGCATCTGTCATCTGTAGCAGGAAAACGGCACCTAAAGTCGCATTGCCATTTGCTGTGACGCCACGTCACGAGCGCGCCTCGACAGAGTTCTCATTGGCTGCGACGCCACGTCACCAGCTGCGCCTCGAACGAGCAGAGCGGCGGAAACGGTACACCTGCGGCCGCTCTAGCGCGCCAGGTGTTGCGTGAAGGGAGAGGGCATCGCGATGCCGCCCTCACTCTCGCTCTCGGCACGAGCGCTTCTCAACGGAGCAGAGCCAACACCTCTAGATAGCAGGCCTGTGCATCTGCTTTATGACGTCATGCTACTTGGACCGAAATTTCCACTGTCAAGCCCGACGTGACGAAAGCGGTGACATCAAAATCACCGCGGCTTGTTGGCTCAGGCAGCACGTACCACTATGGTAGATTACTCGCAGCGCAAAAAACTCGAAGGACCGCTCAACGCCATTCAATTGGACATTAATGCTTTCGCATTCACAACTCATAAGGGCTGAGGTGTCCTCGGATTTTTTTTTGTATTTTTTTCCTAAGTAGTTGATTTAGGATTATGGACAGCCGCGGTTAGAAAAGTCTTACCTTTCTATTTTCTGTGTAATTTATAAAAAAAGTTAACCAAATTCAGAACGTGCGTGTGGCCGTATAGCATATAGATGCACGAGTTTAGGCAGCCACATATGACATGGGTGCTTCCTTTTGCACTGTTTATCAGTCATGCTTCCAATGTTCTCACTACGGACGTTTATAATTGATGGCCTATACCATGATTGCACTAATAGAGATTGCCCCGTGTACCGAGAAGTCAGTGAACCCTTGCCATCTTTATTTCAGAATTTTTTTTTCGCGCCTTCCCTAATGCTTTTGGTTAACTCTAAACAGAAAACTCGTGGCCCCTTCGCATTCGATATTTTAAATCTCCTTATCCATAATCCATGTGGCGTTAAACTTTGGTTAACTGCACTACTGAGAGGCTGTGGGGGCATTAACTATGCCCTCTGTGATCATGAACAAGCAGTAAGAGAGCTGACCAGCAGTCCCACAGCTCTCCTAATCCACATCTTCCGTCTATCCCCCTCCCACCTCAACCCCTCGCTTTACTCCGCTCCTGTAAAACTTCCCTCCGCCAGGCGATACGCTGTCTCATCCCGCCAGGTGTCTTCTTCCTTCCCCGTCACCTTACTGTCACCTGTACTTGGGACTTGGAACTGGCAGAACTTTAGACTGGGTATTATACGCGTTCATATTGTCCCCTTCAAGTGAAGGAAGTACATGCCTGGACTTCTCCACGCTAAGCGCTCCCGTCTCCTACTGCTAGCTGGCCTCCGCTGCAGTGCCACGACCAGCTGCGATCACTGGGTACCGGATAAAAAAAAATCATCGGCCCTTCTTCTGTCGAGAAAAGGGGGGTAAGCGAAGCTTGTCGTGTGTGTACCTGACTACCTACTTTTCCTTCCATTTCCTGCTACTTTTCCTTCCCTTTCGTATTATTTGTCCTTCCCTTTCCTTCTACTTTTCCGTGCCTTTAGAGCAGATTTTCCTTCAGTTGCGTTCTACAATTCTCTGCTCGTCGCTGTTGTCGCTTGCGTTCGATGTCCCGAGTTTGCTCGGCGGCGTGGTTAGCAGCATCCGCCCGCCATTGTCGCTTGCGATTATTCAAAATTAGATTGCTTCAAAATTAAATATGTCCGTCACGTAAGACAACGAATTGCTCAAACCCCCTTAAGCAATGGCTTATACCCCCGTAAACGCGGCATTGCCATTACGAAGACAGAAGAGGAGTGAAATTCTACGCTGGAATGATGCGCGGCAACGGAGCCAGCTGTGGAAGAATACGACGACGCTCCAGCCAATGCTGATGCTGATAGTTTTCCGCGTACACCGAACCCGGCACAAGTGAGCCAATAAAGCTTCGCTTAAGAGATACCACAGAACACTGCTTGAATTTATACACAATACAGGAGTTACAGCACTCAAACACCAAACATTATGCTATAAGGCAAGTCTTCATTGAAAAGGAAAAAAAGGGGGGAAAAATAACAAGACACAGAGAGACAGAAAGCGAAAAATAGCAATGGATGCAAATAAATAAATTAGGCGCAGTATTACTTGTACAGCCCATAAGACATAATGTTGTCAGCAATGTTCACAATGACTAAGAAATCTCAGGAACAATGCCATAAGGACAACAGAAATACCAAAGCCGCACAGTGGTGATTTTCCAATATTATGAAGAAAAAGCTCGTTTGGCTTTGCAGATTAATTAACACTAACTCCAATTAAGCACGGTTGGTTAGTTTTGCTTCTGCTCATTTTGTATCAATAACTTCACGCAAATGTTACTCTAGGACCTAGCAGAGAGTCTTGTCCCTGCACGCTAAGTTAGGCTGGGCGATCGGAACCGCGTGTACGTCAGGTGTCCGTCTGCACCTGCAGAGAAGCAGAACGATTTCGTGATGGGTGCCTGGAACCATGCCCCCGGGACATAAATGCGGGACGGAAGAGCACCGGCTGCGAGTAGAGAAGCCCCTGGTCGAGCCGTGGTCGGCCGCGCCGGAGAAGGGCCTGGCCTTGGCGCGCCCTCCGTCGCGGACGATGCGGCCGCGCGTCGTTAGCGCGCGGCGCCCATCGGCGCGCCGGCACCCCCGGCCCAAAAGTAAAGAGCCGGATGCTCTCGGGCAAGGGAAAACCCGCGGCCACTTTGGCGCATGCATTATACATGGGCCAGCTCTCCTCGCCGGGCATGTGCGCGCTTGGCTTTCGCGCCCCTCGCTGTATACTCGAGCAAGTCGGCCATTACGCCGCAGACTTACGAGCGCGTCCCAGGGCCTGCGCTCCTCGGGCCAAACTATAGCGGCCATTTAGACGCCGTCCCTAGATGGCATGCGCGCCACACACGCCCTGTACGCCGGCGATGCAGCGACTGCCCCTGGCCGACGTTTCGGGCCACGTGCGCGCGAAGAAACCTCGGACGCACATGACCGCAGTGCGTTCTGCAGCGCTCATAAGTCCGTGTTCATGCAGCATGCCTGCTTTTACCGACACATAGGAAAACTGCCGACTACTGAGTATGCAGGAATGATGCGCAAAATGATGCGTCCCACTGTGACGGACGTCGCAAAGGAGTACTCAGCATTTCTTCCTTATTATTATTATTATTATTATTATTATTATTATTAGTAGTAGTAGTAGTAGTAGTAGTAGTAGTAGTAGTAGTAGTAGTAGTAGTAGTAGTAGTAGTAGTAGTAGTAGTAGTAGAAGTCGTAGTAGTAGTAGTATTGGCAGTAGTAGTAGTAAGAGTATTATTCATTTTTTTCTAAGAGCTCTTCTAAGAGTATTATTATTTGTATTATTAACTCTCATCATCCCATACTTAAGCATTTGAAGCTGTCCCTATCCTGCGGCCCAAATGGTCATCCCCTTCGTCATTCTAAAAGCTTACAGCGGTATTTTTGCCCCAGCAATTGACATCTGTATATAACAACTGTTTGAATGCTTCCACTTTCACTTGCATATGAAAAACTGCTCGTGTTTTTCATGTATTTCGCTATGGCTGTATAACCAGAGTCTCGAATTATCGACCAATGACTTTCCTCTTTGACACATCTAAGGTTTTCGAGCTGACTCTTCACAACATCTTGTCTTTTAGCGTGAAAAGCTCTTTGACTTCTAATCAGCATGGATTTCTTTCTGGTCCCTCAACTATCCCAAATCTTGCAAGTTTCATGACGCAGATCTCTGCACCTGTACTTCAGAGGGGGCAGGTTCACGCTATTTAGTGTGACCTCAGGAAAACGTTTAACGTAGTCAGCCACTCAGTGCTTCGGGTTAAGCTTACGTACTTTGGTGTTGACTCTTCAGTTGTCAATATCTTGCTCAGCTATCTTCTTCATAGATCATCTTACGTTAACGTCAACGGCCAAGCGTCTTCTTTGTGCATGACAACTAGCGGAGTCTGTCAAGTATCAGCCTTAGGACCACTGCTTTTTTTAAGTTTTATTAATGAGAATAGGGTAGCCAACCAGACGCATTTCTGGTTAACATCCCTGCCTTCTCTTTCTCTCTTCCTCCTCCTCCTTATTAATGACGTTCTTTCCACTATGCAGAATTCTTCTTTCCTTCTATATATGCCGATGACATCAAGACTATTAAGGAAATTCATACTGTTGATAACTGTAGCATCCTGCAGTCTAACCTGTTTTCTTTTTCTAAATGGTGCAAAGAGCATAACGTCACCTTGAATGCTGCTAAGACCAAAGTCATGACTTTCACTCGCGAAACAGCAAGCATTTCTTTTTCTATAGATTCTATATCATTGTGTAAGGTCCGTGAGATCAATGATATCGGTGTACTTTTTGATACAGTCTTCCATTTTCTTGCTCACGCTAAGCGCGTTGCAATGCGGTGTATGCTGTGTCTGCGCTCTGTTTGCTGGCTATCGAGGGAATTCAATTCTCCTACACCATTTCGCAAGTTGTTCAAAGCAATCTGTCTTCCTCAACTCGAACACGTGTCGGTCATCTGGAACGGCATTTCTAGATCCAACAGGGACATTATACATCGAGCCCAGAAAACGTTCCTAAGCATATATCATCAACGCTTTGCTAACCCTGACACCGGACCTTGTTCTAGCGGTGTTGGAATTAATGACATTGGCCTTACTTAGCTGCCGACGTAATCGCGCCAACCTTCTGTTTCTTTTCAAACTCCTTCACGGTATCCTCACCTGCCCCGAACTCCTCAGTTGTATCATGTTTCGCATTCCGCACAAAGTCACCAAAGAACATACACCTTTTCATGTTCCTGCCTGTCATCACCAATACTCAGCCGTCCACAGAATGCAAAGTCTTTATAACGCTTATTTTCATGATCTTGATATTTTTCATAACTCGCTGTCCTCGTTTTTGTTTTGTATTTACCTTGCACGTTGTTGCATGTACACTCTTTTTAATAATTGTTCTTTTCATTCAGTGTGTCTTTTGTACTTATATTCCCCGGCACTTTTTTTCTTGTTCTTGTTTTTTTGGTTTTTATGTATGCGTGCGGGGGCAGCAGTCCGACCTTAGGGTTGTTTCTTGGCACTGTAAGTGAATCACTGATTATTATTATTATTATTATTATTATTATTATTATTATTATTATTATTATTATTATTATTATTATTATTATTATTATTATTATTATATCGGGAATTTCTCCCAGAACGCATCTTAACCCACGCATCGTGTTTCCTCACGCAAAAGATCATACTTGTAAGGGTATACATTATAACTCCAGGACAGACCTGTTTAAGAGAGATATAGAGAAAATGATTTAATGAAAGGCAGAGAGGTTAACCAGGACTGAGCCCGGTTGGCTACCCTACACTGAGGTAGCCAATACTGGGGTAGGTCGGCGATATCCACAGCCGACCTGTTTAAGCATTCATGTTTTCCCCAGACCATGAAAGAGGCAAATAATTTCTCAGCGGAATTGGTGGACTGCAAGAATGGCGACTTATTTTAGGAACAGTCGCCCTCCGCAATAAAACCGTAGTGGTGCTGCGGGACTATCTGAATAAAGAAAATGAATAAAGAATTATTATTAAAGGAGATGTTGGAGCCTGTAGGAGGTGCCGGCTAACAGGCACGAAAGGTAAGAAGCACAAGAGGAACTAGAAGGCGGAGAAGGAGAGCGGCTGCTTCATGATGCTCAATTCAATTCTCTTTATTTACCAGAAAATATTCTGGCTGGACTCCTGGGCTAAAAGCCGCAAGAAGACAGCTTGACGGGGCCCAGGAGACCATACATACATGGCAACAAGGGACAGGTAAACAGATAACAGATGCTTAAAAGCATCATACACGAAAATGAACAAGTTATTTACCCAGACAGTAGAAATGATTATGTACTCTTACATGTAGAAGCGAAAAAAAAAAAACAATGCATTCGTGGTACAATGCAAAACAAACAATAATTCAAGAAACTAACAAAGCACAATTCTACAGTAATACGTATACAGCACACTAATTTTACTAACAGAAAGAAATGATAGCACCTGTTATACAAGAAATAACTGCAATAGGACAAAATAACATCAGTTATATATCGATAGCAAGTAACAAGAATGAAACAATAATACATAAGGCGTTAGAAACCAGAGTAACCTGTTTTGTAAAACACAGTCCATTACAAATGAAGACAGTGTTTTAATAGATAATTGAATGAATAAATATATTAGTAATTCAGAAATATTTCACGCAATATATTTACTGTGGGTTTGTCTACGTCATTATGTTTAAAGACTGGTGTTTATAGTCGGTACGAAAACGGGGTATAAGCCACTCTCCCACGTTTCGAGTATTGATATCATGATTCTTACGCTGCAGAAATGCAGTAGTCTGAATGAAGTGTTTCAACGCAGAAGAGCAGATGTAAAATGAACGCAGGATGCGAAACTCATACAAATCTTGGATTTTAATTAATCTATGAGTGCGAAAGCATGTGGAGGTCGGAGATAAATAACAAATGTTGCCAATGTGACGGACGGCTTTCTTCTGTAAAAGCAGTATTCTATTTATATTACGCTGCAGTCGTAGTAAGCCAAACCAAACTGCAGTAGTTTATGTGCGATTCGAATAGCGCGTGATATATTTTCACTTTTATTTGTGTTGGGAAAATTTCGCGGCACCACTATAAAACTCCCGTAGTTAAAGAAAGTTGCTTACGTAAATTATTTATGTGAGAATCCCAACTTAGATGAGAGGAAAATGTTACACGAAGGATCTTGTGTTCACGAATAATATCGATTTTATTTTCTGCACACATAATATCTTGTTTAGTGTTGCATGTCATGTTTCTAGGTCTGAAAATTATTACCTTCGTTTTCCCGGGGTTAATTTTAAGTTTATTTGATAGTGACCATGATTTAATGCTACTTAATTATCGATTACATCTTTCTGCCAACTCATCCGCATTTTCGCCAGACAGCAAGACTGTGGCATCGTCGGCATATATTATAAAGTGCACAACTTTGTCGATGTTTACAATATCATTTATAAAGGCGTTAAAAAAATTGTGGGCAGCTTCCAGGGGGAATCAATATTACAGCTTGTGTGTCCAGCATTCTAGGAAGTACTTGTTCGTTTTCGCCTTGGTAACTCCCCCGTGCCATGGCCCATGTTCGCTTCATTATATTTCGTCCTAAGCCTCAGGTGGTAAGGGTGCGTAGGATTTGTTGTTGGCCTAGTTAGTATGGCTTGGAAGAAATGGCAGGAAAAGAAGACGACGCATGAGAGTAACCGGCAGGACAGGTGACCGTCTTATCGTCTGGTCTTTTGTGTAGTCTTCGTTTGTCTTATTTCGTCCTGATAACGCGAGGTTCCTGAGTGATGATCGCGCTGTTTGAAAATTATTCCGGATTCTGCGGTATAGCGCCAACACTTAGGCCAACACCGTAACTGTTGTGTCGCACTTCGCCCGCCTGTACAATAGCGCATCCAGAATTTCTATTGAGATGAGCAGGAGGGGGGGGGGGGGGGGGGGGGGGTACGTATGTAAATTTTTTTCGCATAGACCACAACCACAACCCTTAAGCGGCGTTCAGTCACCTATTTTCCGTCGCTTTTTTATCCTATTGCTTTCTCCTTGTATGCAACTGCGCAGGACTTGCGTAAAGAACATGCTTTGAGAGAGCGGTCGCAGGCTCGTGTAGGAGCTCTTTTACTCGGAACCGTGTATAGTTACGAGGTAAATTGCATTCTTTAAATTTGAGACAGCCATATCGCAATTATGTCTGCATGTCGCTTCGCATATAATCGCAAGTTGCTAAACGCAACGTGATTAGCAGCAAATAAGTCATCTTTACATCCGACAAAAAGAAGAAGTGTCTTTATTACGATACACAAATTTAAAAAAAAAGAAGAAACAAGGAGGGTCTCCTTTCGTTTCCAGTAAGTACAATATCCCTATATTTCAGCGTCCCTCTTCGAAACGAGCTTCGTAATGCTTTGATTCTGCTGTATTTTCTTGTGCTACGAATAACTACTCTGGCTCAAAATGTAACATTCATTCAAACAAGCTCTTTTCCCATTCAAACACAGCAGGTGCCGAACTTCTAGAGGGGGCAACATTTAGTAAGTACAGACTGCAAAAGATCAGCATACGAAGTAGCACGATTGCAGAAATTCAGAGTGTGTCATGTTTAAAATTCAACTACATTATTTCGTCGCCGCTAATTGAACTTTTTTTTTTTCCTGCGGTGCTGTGTAAACATGTTCTTATACAAGCAAGTAATAACGCCTAGGCTATCCTATTTCCCGAACATCGGCACCTTTAATCAGCTCATTATTTTAAAAAAGAGTTGCATGTGTTGCGCAATGCAGACATCATATATCCATCCGATATAAAGCAGCGCCGGAAGGAACTCTTTGCCTCATGGGCAATTTTCGACTGCGAAGCCCGTTTCAGTCTGCATAATAAATAGTTCTTGCTGGTGTAAAGCGCCCGACCGGAGCCAAACGTATTCGCGCTGTGAGATGAGTGCGCAACGTAGCCTTCTTCTACAAAAACGTTAAAGAAGCAGTACACTTGAAATGGAACAGACATCAGGAGTGCATCTGAGATCTGTTAAATGAACACCGCGCTCGAAATGTTTACATTGAATAACGCAGCGCTATGCATATTAAGCTTGCAGAGTGCAGCCTTTCTCGAGACGAACAGAACATGACTCTCCCTTTGCAATGAGACTCCTGGCGACTTCAGATAAATTTCATACCATCGTGCAATGATTCACGAGTACCCTTTTTCCCCCGACTCCCTTGCACTGTAACAAATCGGAAACTTACATCTGGTTAACCTTGCTGCTGTTCCTCTCGCTCTCTTCTCTCTCTCTCTCTCTCTCTCTCTCTTTATGTTAGCCGCTGGTAAAGCTGAATAGTGGAGCACCGACCACCTTGACACAATATACTGGCCACCGTACCTCTAGCGCCACCCATATACTTTGCAAAAACTATTTTCATCATCTAAATGTTGTGTTGATACGATTTATTAGCGTTGATTATCAATTAAACAATTACACGAGAGAGCTCCCCTCTTTCCCTGCCTTTCCCTCCCCATAACAACCCTCAAGGAGGGTTAACAGTATCAATAAAGAAGAGGAAGAAGAGCTTGTCTCACGCGGATCCGTACAGGGCGACGTTTAGCTGCGGCACCAAATGCGTATTTATATAAAAACGTTGCGAGGCGAGAAGGTGGGTAAGATTTTCGACGCTGCTCGACGAGTGTCCCATTCTGATCTCGTCGAAAACCTCCGAGCCGCCCCCAGAGGCACCGGCAACAGTAACCAACGCCGCGCGCGTTCGGTGCGAACGCGGGCAAAACGCCGACGGCGTCGACAACAATACTGCGCGTTGCTGATGCTGCTACATGTCCAAGTTTATACAGCTGATAAAACTACTATCCTTACTCTGTATAGCTCTCTACTAATTTGCTATCCCAATTGATGCTTCGCCTTTCGGGTGAAACTGCGACAACTTTTTATAATGATACTCGCCTACACCGACGGCCCTTGGCCCCAGTTCTTTTATATGCATGCTCGCGGACCATATACTCGTCTTCTGTTCGGCGCGTTACACAACAGCTGTTCAAGCCTGTTTCTTAAGGTTCATTTCAACTAGAATGTCAGAAAATTACGAGAACACTGGACTATGATTCTCGGCTACATGGGATCAACCAACGAGCTCAATGATGTGCACCACCGAACCCGGGCAACATTTACATAAACAATCGAAAAACACAGAGAGAAGAAGAAAAATACTGAAATGTCAACACGCGTTTTTTTTTTTTTTAGTAGTCGTTTTGCTTCTCTTTCTACCGTTACACACAAATTTTCTTTCCGTTACTTGTTGCGCTGTCATCCGATTCGTGCTTCCTTTGAAGCTTTTTCGTGAGTTTGAATTTTTGGCCTGTTAGCTGTTGCTACATCGCATTCATTAGGCACTTCCGACGCGAATAGCGGCGTTTTTAGGTGATACTGCGGGAGTAAAGCTGGTGGAAGACAGCGTAGTACTAAAACGCTCATCGGCATTGGCGCTGATTTTGTGTATTGCCGCATCACTGGTTCATCAGCAGTGTGACGAGCCCGCTTGTCTTGTAAAGCGCGAGGTGCGTTGTTATGCGTGAAGCAGTCAACGAAAATTGTCCGCCTTGCGGTGTTGCAACGAGATAAAATATGCTTGCCTACACGAACGGCGCACTCTTTCGCGTAATACCGGCTGCGGCGCGGCGCACCGAGCTCGTGCGTCGCACGTCAAGACACGGAAATGCTGCTCGACGGCTGACGCGCCTCCTTAAACATGCGTCCTTAGCACTCGCGCCCCCGAGACACGAGGTGTCGTTTCCGGGGTGCGCTCCTTGACAAATCGCCTCCTCGGGGTGCCCGAGACTAGAATCTCATGAGATTGCAAAGCTGCGAGCTATAAATAACCCCATAATGTCTGTAAGAGTTCTTCTATGCCTAAGGTAACTTACACTGTGCTCCCTCTTTCTTTTTCAGAATTGCAAATGAATGAATGAATGAATGAATGAATGAATGAATGAATGAATGAATGAATGAGCTGATTAAAGATAACCTTACGTGGCAAGGGAAGTACAGATAGGACATTGAGCGTATGATTGTTCATTTTCTCTTTTTACTCGGGCAAAGTTAGATAGATCAGTGTGAGCAAATGTTTCGTTCGCATTACAAAAGGATAAGAACTTTTGGACATTCGTACCAATTTTCGAGGAGGGAGTCATGTCCTTATAATAACCCATCCTCCTCATCCTCCTCCTCATCCTCCTCCTCCTCCTCCTCCTCCTCCTCCTCATCCTCCTCATCATCATCATCATCATCATCATCATCAGCATCATCAGCAGCAGCAGCAGCAGCAGCAGCAGCAGCAGCAGCAGCAGCAGCAGCAGCAGCAGCAGCAGCAGCAGCAGGCACCTAATTCCCCACGTCCTGCAAGATGTCTCTATTCTATTCCTTGAAATTTCCTTATTTCGTCACTCCACCGAGACACGGCATCGTTCGCCTGCCCTTCGCATACATTCGGTAACTCTAGTAGACCACCGGCTATCTGCTCTATATGCAAACGCCTTGCGTGGGCTGCCAACTCTACTTCTCCCTCTTAAACGATAGCACATGCCACGTAACTAATGCTGTCCGAGGTAGACTTCGCCACTTCGAAGTAAAGCTGCCCTGTCGATACCACTTTATCGAGTGATGCCATCCACGAATGAAACCAAGGGGCGCTACAACTTAATATGATTCCAAACTGTTTTGATTCCAAACTCCTGACGTCAAATTTACGTAACCACCAACGCAAGCATCGGGCGGTGACCCGCAGCGTTTATAGGAGGTCACCTTTGTTTGCTTTCAAAACCAATAACGTTGTCTACACTAAGCGGTTTTTCTTATCTCTAATTGGCGGACAAGAGGCGAGGAGCACGCTCTAGTGGAGAGGGTTTCGATGGGGCCACGCCAGCACAGGGAAAATAGATAACCGCATGAGGAGGGTGGTGCCGGCTTTTCCGATTGGTCCACTTTGCCTTACTTAGCTTGCGGTGGCTGGTCGAAAATCGCGGCGGCGTGCAACGAAAGAATAAGAATGCCACTAAAACGGATCCTCAGCAAGGAAGAGTTGGCAGAGTGATGTCGTATACGTGCCGAAAGGGCTCGATAACGTTTAACTGCCACGCAAAAAAGGTTTATCATGCGCAAATAAATACATGCTCACCGGCAGGTGCGAGTAGCGAGGGCCTGAGCGATCGGCGGGCAGCCATCTTCTATTCCTTTCAGTACGGGGTAGTCTGTGGCTATTCAGAAAAATTATCAGTTTTGTTCGGCATATTAATGCTTCTTTTTTTTTTCGCGTACACGTCACTTTGACGTGGTGAGTTTTCGCGGTTTTGTGAGGTCGCGTGACAGACAGGCGAAGTGGGCGTAGCCAGAAAACATTGGACCAATAGCAGAGGGCTAATGGTGAAAAGGCGTCGAATGAGGAATGGTTATTTTTCTTTTGTGCGGTTTAATCATGCATAATTAGTGCGTACGCGTTATATAAGATAGGTAGCTATCGTGGTTTTCATGACGTCTCGTGACAGACAGGCGAAGTTGGGAGTGGCCCGAAAATGTTTTGACCAATCGTGGAGGCTTATTGCAGAAATTGGAATCAAAACAGTTTGGAATCATTTTACGCTATAGCGCCCCAGAACTCAAAATCGGAATCACATAATGGCATTGTTCCTTTAGCCTTGCCACGTGTGATGACTGGTGTCCGTTTCTGCAGACAACCACGCCACATTCGACAGAAATCTACCTAAACTTTCGTTTTTATATGCTCTGGTTTTAATTGCACCATTCGTGCTTTTATTAGTAAAGGACATGCAAGTAAATATGATAATGAGATAGAAGGCTATCCATGGTTTGGGTGCTTAGATGAAGTGTCATACGGAAAGAACCTGGGGAACTGGTAAGGACAAGGCGCTACAGCGTCAAGTTATCTAACACTATTAAAAATGTAACGCCGCATATTCCTAAACCCATTTTCCTGTTTTGCGATTCCTCCAAAACATTCTGGGCGCAAATTCAATCCACATGTTCAAAGTGAGCATCTAGCCCTAATTGAGTTTGCCGGCATGCTTACAAACTGTCTGTAGTCAAAACTGTGCCGTCTATACTTGCACGGTTGACAGTTTTATGCTTAGTATCTCTTTGCCTGAGGGACTTACGCGATGCTTATTTGGCTTAGCGAGCCGACATGAGCAGCTCCCAAGCTCTTTTAGCCTTTTTTTTTTCTTTCTTTTTCATTTTTTTTAAGTTCTAAGCGTCATTCCTGTAAAAGCAAAGTTTTAGGGGCTTCGTGGAGGTAGCTCCTCATTAAAAGGCTGTGCGTAACTGAGCGCCAGGGACATCGGAGGCAGCTGTTCCCGGCGTAAAGACCTGCGACGCGCAGCTATACGACGAACCACGCTAATGAAGCCCCGCTATGCGCTTAAGTGATTGATGCTTGCGCCAGACGGGCCGCATAAATGCCGCTTGAGTAAACGCTTCCGCGTTTTCAAAATTTCGTCGGACCGAGAGTACCTACGCTGTGACAGGCCAGACGTTATAATGTAAAGCTTTTAGTCTATACACGCTGTGTCTCGCTGAACTGAGTGTTTGTAGGAATTGTTTTTTTTTTTCTAGGGTACCTCAACAAGATCGTTCTCAAAAACAAGGTTTCAAGTAATCATGTATACGACGTACTCGCGATTTCTACGTTGTGGCTCAGCAAACTCAGAGTGCCAACGTCGAAGCCCAATTCACTCAGAGTATTTGCACGCACTCGTGCGAGCCGGCCTGCCTGCGCATTAGCTGTTGAGCAGACGATGGTTGTAATGTCTAACGATAAATCAAGACAAGGTTAACGCGCATTGTATTCCTTCCAGCCGATTGTTCGTCTCACGAATGTCACATGAGGAAAAGCTATAAAAGCGGATTACGGCACAGTGGTAACGATATCGGTCTTTTGCAGCCCCACGAGTCAAGCCTACAGGATCTGCTCTTGCAGAGCCGTCGACCCCGCATGACACCATCATAAATATTCCTGGGGCTGAATTTCCAATGGCGTTTGTGCATAAGAGTGTTTAAGAATTGGTAAGCGCGTTGGCAATTCGACCATTTCGCAGGGCAGGACCGACAGAGCCGTATACAATGCAGCGGTATAAATAGTGGACATTCGAAAGCGATGGCATGCGATTCGACGACCGCCGACCGTGCTTGCTGCTATCGCCGCCGCAGCCGCCTTCTTTGTTCTTCACTTTCTTTGAGGCCACAAGTCTGCCCAATGTTTATTTTTACTGGAATTCTTGAAACCCGCCGTGGTTGCTTCTGGGCTTTGGTGTAGGGCTGCCAAGTACGAGGTTGCGGGATCGAATCCCGGCCACGGCGGCCGTATTTCGATGGGGGCGAAATGCAAAAACACCCGTGTGCATAGACTTAGGTGCACGTTAACGAACCCCAGGTGGTCCGAATTATTCCGGAGTCACCCATTACGGCATGTCTGATAATCAGATCGTGATTTTGGCACGTAAAACCCCATATTTTTTGTCAAAATTAAAATTCTTGACTATACCCCCCTGCGCACTGTAACAACTACGTTACGATGTTGTCAGCATAAATTTATTGTTAATAGAAAAGCCTAAACTTGCACGTAGTCTATAGATGGTGAGATGTGGCTTCGTTGTTTCTGCAGTTGAAGTTAATAAGAGCCGCTACAAAAATGTAAGAAGCGTAACACTACAACGCGTAACAACATTTATGAGCGGGAAAAAACGAGAAAAATAAAGAAACACGCCCTAGCCTGCAACCGAGAAGTACAGCTAATTCTACACCTATAGCGTTATAGGTATTAAATGATTACGTCGCGGACTTATAGCGTTACACTTGCTTTAGAGTTAAGTGGAGACAAATCACGTTGCCTTCTGAAGTGGTCAGCATTTTACACAAACTGCGCCACAAATATTAAGGGGTATGAGCACCCAAAGCAGATAAAAATCTAAAACGGCTGAACGAACTTTTCCGGAGTCATGAAACAGAGCGAAAATGCCATGCAAATTTAGTGTGTTAAATATTTTGCACTTACATTCACATATTACCAAGCGTTCTGATTAATGCTGCTCACAATGTGATCCCTCATTCGCCTGGGCCTGCGTTACTTTCGTTCTCCACTTTCCAACTTTGGAATCAACTAAGCTAAACTAAATCAATTAAGCTTTACAATAAGCCATCTGCCGGCGTCAAATACTTAGCTGTCGCTGACTGTGTCATTCTGAAAGCGGAAACAACCGATGTATTGAAGGTCGAGCATTAGTCTGATCGTAAAGACGGCAACGACGATCATGCGTCCTTTGGATGGTAAAACAAACCTTCTGTGCAATCATTAGTAATTAGTGTCGTAATTGCAACCCTTCTTTATTACAACGAATCGAATGTATTCACGTAAATCATAGCCTAAGCGCTTCCTTTCTGCGCCTACACAATATTTATGAAGCCAGCAATTTTCGTGCAACCCGCACGGAGCATGTCGTTGAGCGAGCCAATCCATCAGTGGAGCTAAAGGTCACCCTTGCGCAAATCCTTGGGGGAACAGCCCCCAGGAAGGACCATTTTTTTTTTATCTCGTAAGGCGTAAGTCGGAAGCTCTGCCGAGTGACGTGAGAATGTGCTGCGTCATGGGTATATCATAGCAGACCTTGCTGCGGCGCACGCGATTGCGAACAGACACCTGCAGGAAGACGGAAGCCACGGCTGCACGCTCGTTGTCCTCCCCCAGCACGGCTATCACGAGTGTTACATTTCGCTGCTTTCGCAACCTGTCCAATCTTTATTGCATCACGTAGGTTAGCGAAGCCGCACAGGTGGCCCCCCAGTCCAGGTCGGTTGGTTGTTGTGAAAGGGGAGGTGTCGTTGCCGGCTATCATCGTGACACGAGGCCCAACGCCGCGTCATTTTGTGTCCCAGCTTGGCAGGAACGGGACGAGAAAAGTCGAGGAAGATGAACGCGAGCTGCGGTAATTCAAGGTTGCACGCAGAAGAGCCCGCCCCGGCGTTGCGCGACGCGCAGTCGCCGCGTTTCTAATGGTACAGCACCCGTGCGGCAAACGCAGGGCATGGGCGTCACGAGAAGCGAAGGCAACCCGCGTCTCTTTGGTGCCCTTTGGAGCGGGGGCCCGCTCGGGGTAAAGATGCGCGATTCCTCCGAATCTTCCGCCGGGTATTGCTCGCGTCCTTGAATGAGAAGACGGACAGAGAGGGTTGGTAATACAAAACTTGCTCAAGTGATCGCCTTTCGCTTCATATGTCAATAGAGTGGTTGCTACATACTTGCGACAGAGCTGCTCTAGAGATCGGTCAGCATCAACGTGATTCGCGCTTGGACCATTTACGAAGCGGCATCGCGAATCCAGGGGGCTTCGCAGATAAGAAAAACGAAGCTTGTGCTTAGGGCCCACGACGGCGCCTCCAACTTGCAACACTTCTGATCGTATGCGGGCACAAAGCGGTCTCGTCCTAGGGGAGAAAAAAGAAACAGATAACAGTGGAGACAGTCTAACGTAGAGCTCGGCGTAGAAGAGGTGCTGAATGCATTGAATGGTCTCGCCGGGACAGACACGAACACGTAATGCACATATTGGCGCTTTCTCGAATTGTACGTCTTCCCTTCAAAAGACCGGTACACACCTCGGCGAAGCTGTCACCTGAATTTGGCTGCTCTCGGGCGTCCATAGAGGGTTTAGACAGGAATAAATAAGTGGTAGAATCTTGTGCCGACGCGCTCCTACGCATTGCTCCTCTTGTCATAGTCGATTTCCCATGCATACACTGCTTCGCTAGAGGAAACGCAAACAAGGCTTCCTTGTATGGGACCAAGTGCGCCAATGCCTGCGACATTTAACATGCCTTTTTCGTCCGCCCGGCAGGAAAAAAAGATTGAGAACGCCAGACCAGACAAGCGTTTTGTAGTGGTGCTTCTGTCTCTCTTTCGAGACTACACGGAATTCACTTGTTCGAGTGCTGCCGAATTTCTTGCCTCTCACAGCGCAAATATCTGTGCTGCACACATTGGTAAACTAAATGACGCAGCGCGTATTCCTTGGTTTAAGATTTGTCCGATAAGAAAATATTTGCGAAAGATTTGCTTGTTCGTGCATTAGGCTGTCTCAACGACGGAAATTGGCGCCGCCTTTGTGGAGCCTCGTATTTCCAAGCAAAGCGCAAAGTGGCATAGCAACAGCCGCGCATGAACGAAGTAAAGAAAGATGGGACGATTGGGTATGGAACGCTCCTCATGTGCTACGTTCATACTGAAAGAGGGGCCAAGTAGCAGCATCGGCTTCAAACCAAGCGGAATACCTTGACAAGCTGGGGACGTTCGCATCTTCATGCATATATTTAGCAGTAGAGTTCGATGAATAATTCACGATGCGGTGGTACATTCATCAAATGGAAAGCTGGCAACCACGTAGCGTTAGCTTCTTTATACTTTAAGGTGGATGCTAACTTTCCCTTTTCAGGAGTGCGTAAGCATCCACCCGGTTGCTAGTCATTTCACAGCAGGTGATATTCATCGAATACGCAAACGGACCGCAAAACTGCACTACTTTAATATTTTTTTTTTACACAAAGCCACCCAGAATACTGGAAGTTAGAGCATATTATGCGGTCAAGTTTGCATGAAACACATAAATTTTATTTACAATAAATAACTCACCAGTTTCTTATCTTTACGTAAAATAAAATTAAAATAAAAAAAATTCCGAAATTTGCCCTGCGACGAAGGTTTCTGAGTAAGTATCACCGTATAGACGCCCAAAGGTAGGAATGGTAAAAAAAGGAACTACGGGAGGTTAAATGACGCCTTTATCTGATTCTCTAACATACAGATGTGGAGGAGATCATGATGTTGAATGGGAACTGAGAAGAATTTATAGAGTATTTGGACTCCGGGTACACGTAATGTTATAATCCTTAATTACCGCTTTGCTAGTCTGTCGTGCATGTGCCTTTCTTCATCTGTGTTTTTCGAGCGTCCCTCTTTACAGTCCCAAGACTTGGCAAGCCCGAACATATCAATTCATTTCGACCAGCTGATGCTCACCAGAATCTCCTCACACCAGCGGTTCCGCCTTTTCGGACGATTTGAGCCACCCCCACTGGCTCAGTGGCTATGGCTCATTTAGTCAATCAGTCAACCAAATAGAAATTTGACATGAAAGGTCGTTAATGGAAACATCCGAATGCTCTCGGAGAGCCTAATAGCGGGTAAATGTTTCACACATTACGGCCAGCGGACGAAAGTAGCATGAAGGTTTCGGGTTATTGATTGATAGTGTTTAAGGTCCTAAAGCAACACTGGGGCTATAAAAAACACCGTAGTGGAGAGCTCAGGATTGATTTTGACTTTAAGTGCTGCGTCACGTGGAAGAAGCCACACCACGAAACAAAAGCAAGCAAACCTTACGGTGACTAGACGCCGTTGGCTGGAAACAAACAATCCCTCGAAGCACAACCCTCAATGACTGTTCGTTTCCATTTTCCAGGTGACAAGCACAAACAAAGCGCAGGCAGCCAGCCGAGATCACCCTCCCGTAAGCTTGGAGCTCCGACCGGCGCTCCATGGCATTTACTGCACGTCACTGCATGACGCAACTGACGCAAGTCGCGGTTGCGCGCTTTGTCACACGATCAGTTTCTATTTCACCGTGAAAATGAGGCGGACCTTCTTGCTCCATCGTGCTTTAAATAAGGCTTTTTGATCATTCTTAAAAGCCGATTTGTTAGTAGCTCACCGTTAGCTACAATCAACAGATTCGCATTGGCGGTCTAACATTTGTAATTTTAAAAATATTTCGCGAATATTACTTAATTACGCTTTTAAATGATCCGATAGGAAGTATTCTTTTGTCCGCCATTGTTGCGAATATTGTCCTACAAAAAGAATTGTTTTGTCTCAAGTTCCCTATCTTTAGTAGAAACAGTCGTCGCCTAAACACCCGGTATATCAGTCTGCTGGGCCTAGTTGGTCTAACATAGTTACTTCCAGATATAGCGCAAATAAGAACACATACGCACGAAGAAGACACGACAGACGCGCACGAGCGCTACTACCAAATGTTTATTGCAATCGACACACCCTCCGATGTATAAAGTGAACCACGTACGCAAGTGTCACGCCCCCTTCCCCATGCGAAGGTGATAAGAACAAATCTAAAAAGGTGAACAATACCACTATCTGTCTCAGACAACAGATCTCAAGAAGTCCAGTTCGGCACTGTGCAAAACAACAGAAGCTTCACTTGTATACATATAGCTGAATTCTTGTATATAAAGAATGCTTCTAAAGCCACTCGAGCCGCGTGCAAGATAAATATACCTGGTAGCGAAGCTTCCATACGTTTAAAACATGGCGGCTCATCAGCGGTTCATGGGGCTTAGTGCCATCTGTGTGAGGAGGGAACACTGCCGGCGGAAGAAAAAATAATGTGACGTATATCCGTTAAAAATAAGAAGTTACGTCATTTTGTTCTCATAGGTGCGAAATTTGTTTTCGGAGGCCTGCCATTAGAGCTGTATATTCAAATTCCCCGCCATTCGACTGGATGGGCGTTCCTAGCTTGGAGCGGGGAAAGCGATGCAGGAAAAGGTCAGCTTTACGGGTGTCGAAATCGCATCGCTGCACAGCACATACTTTCTTTGGAGGCCGACGAACGCTTTGGGCGTAGCGTGCTCGTCCTTTCGTTTGACGACAAGCCGGTCGGCCAGCGCTGTCGCACGAAAACAACTAAAGTAAACAAGTATATGACCGTCGCAACTGACTACTTTTGACTGCACAGGTTAAGAAACAATAAAACTACCCGCGTCACCCAATTCAGGCAAACGTCGACAAGCAAAGCAACACAACATGTGAGGGGGGCGTATTCTAACAGGTGAACTTTACGAGCGCAGCTTTCCACGCACTCCAAGAGCTGCATTACATTGCAAGTGATAGCGGCGTCAACGCCCGCCGCTATCGATGGGCGCTCTCACGGTGGGCGTTGAAAAAAGGTAAAAAATTAAAATTAAATTATGGGGTTTTACGTGCCAAAACCAGTTCTGATTATGAGGCACGCCGTAGTGGGGGACTCCGGAAATTTGGACCACCTGGGGTTCTTTAACGTGCACCTAAATCTAAGTACACGGGTGTTTTCGCATTTCGCCCCCATCGAAATGCGGCCGCCGTGGCCGGGATTCAATCCCGCGACCTCGTGCTCAGCAGACCAACACCATAGCCACTGAGCAACCACGGCAGGTTGAAAAAAGGTATTTATTGCTAATGATCAAGTAAAATAAGAGTTGTCTCTTCTTTACTCGCCATGCGTGTATAAAATTGATTAGAAATTTTATTGTCGTTGAATGAATCTATCTGCGTCTCGCCTTAATTACAAAAACGCTTTTTTTCTTTCCCAGTGTTTATTCCCACCGAACATAGTCGCGCTTCAATCGCTGCTCCAATAACCACCCTTGCTGATGTCGGTGACAATTCGTTCTGAACCGCTTTTCGCCCGAAGCTTCGCGACCTATGTGGATCGACCTTGCCGCGTGGTTTAGATTTGCCTAAGATGGTGGTCTCATAAAATCGTGCCTTGCAACCACACGTGTTTTCTGAGGCAGATAGTGGTATTGTTCACCTTCTTTGATTTTTTTTAATCACCTTTGCATGGGGAAGGGGGCGGGACACTTGTGTACGTGGTTCACTTCATAAATCGGAGGGTGTGTCGATTGTAATAAACATTTGGTAGTAGCGCTCGCCCACGTCTGTCGTGTCTTCTCCGAGTGTATGTGCTCTTATGTGCGCTATATCTGGAAGTAACCCGGTATGGGGGGTGCCAACCGGGTGGAGTCCCGATTAGCCTCTGTGCCTTTGTTCCAAATCATCTCCCGATGTGCTCTGCCTGTTTGCGATTAGATGGTAGTAGTTATACCGACACGTCATTTTGGATGTTACAAGAAACTTGAAGATTGCCTGCTCTGCTGTTCCTTCGCTCTCAGTTGTAGTTGCATGACTTCTACGATAAAGCGGAGTGTTTTTGTTCCTTCCTCTCCCGGACAATGTTTCACACGGGCGCAGCCATCGCGGCCAGGCGTTAAACATGCGACCTGGTCCTCGCTAGCTGTCTGCCCTGGCTTCTAAGCCAGCTTTGCGGGTAGACTTAATGATGTTAGTGCAATCAAGTGAACATGAAATGAGCACAGGCCGTGATAAGTAGACGCCTGTAATTTATCTGGAAGCAAAGTCTCGTGCCGACCTTCGCTTTTTGTGCCTAGCGTGGGGCAGTCTTGTAGACTGTAGCGACTGTAGCCTTCAAGTATACACTCTATGTAAACCAGGCTACCATATATTTATACCATTTGCGATAAGCGGCAACTGTGCATGAAGCAGGTGTATGCGCAGCTGTTACTGGAAAACGAGATTTACTGGCAAGAATAAAGAATGATCCATGCAGTTCACTGAATCATCTGATCATTTGTAGCACCGGGTCATGTGTTCCTCGATTTTATAAATGTGTTACCATGTTTACATGAAAGAGAAGCAGTTGGGTTGCGCAGCAAATGTTATTATAGGCAGCTTTCGCGGAACATCCCTTCGGAACATCGACTGGTCGCTTCCGAGCGCTCTAGAGCACTCTGTTGGAGCGGTTTACAGGGCTGGTCAAAATCGAGTGCTCGGAACACATTCGCTTGGTTCGTTCAGAGCACCGCTTTTCAGTTCCGAGCGGTAGTAGGGGCTGTAACCTTCGAGCTGATAGTGCGGCCTACAGATCCGACCGAATCCCGATCACGTGGCTACTCTGATTGCTCTGGGAGCACCTAGCACGTTCGGGTGGGGCAGGCTTTCTCTTGCAAAATTCTCGCGAAGGCTACGCATCGCTGGAGACAGAGTTGGAGTGTAGTATGAAACAGTCCAATGTACCATTTGTCACAGCGGCGCCAGTGGCTCACAGCCAACGCAGTGTAGGAAGCAAAATTGGAAGGAGATACTAGATATTCGCGGCGCAGCATTCTATCAGTTTATCTCGGAGCTAGTGTCATCATATGATCGCATTCTACCGAAGGTACAGCCATGTGAAAGATAGAAAACGGAACAAGCCCATCTAGTGTGAGTGGCAATAAACAGGATTACATATCCCAGAAGAACTCGATGAAGCAGAAGCACAACAAAGCGTTGAACAGAAAACGTTTCTACAGAGTTTAAACGTGTTGCCGCCCGCCGAGCCGTGACCCAAGGCATCGATCGTTTTTACCACGCAGCGGTCTGGATACTATTGCGCGACGCTGAACACTGTACCTCCTCCGCCAAGCGCTCGTGGAGAGCTGCGTACTTTAATGTTTGAGAAAGGCCCGGGCGTGTACTTACATCACATTTATGCACTGCGTTATATACAAATGGGCTGCTGCTCCGAATGAATGACTACCCCAGTGCATATAAACTAGTGTAGTTGTCAAATAAGCAGACTCAAGAAAAAAAAAAAAGCTGCAAAAGATGAGGATACTGATATGCCGCTCAGAATGAATGATCCTGTCGTCATCGGCACCACAATTCCACTCGAATCTATTTAGTTAACGAGACTTCACTCTGCGCTGCCTCATCACGTCTGCCTCTTTATTGCCTTATCACTCTTTTAACTTTTACTCAAGCAGTACTTTCACTCATGCTTCACTGCACAGCGTCAAATATAGAGCCTCGTATATGGGAGCGGAATGGATTCAGCAAGGAATACGAGCAAGCAATATTTCGACAGCTTCCTCAGCGTCGGCCGCCGGATATGATTCTTTAATCTCTCGATCGCGGACGTTTAAAGTTTCAGTAGAGTGTGAGGTACGGAAGCAAAGAACACGAACGCAAACGAGAGACTATAAATAGCCCTGGCGCTCCAGTGACGTGCACCATCCATCGGGGCACTACTTGGAGGTCCGACCGGCGGTGTATAACAGCCCGCTCATTAGCCGGTGTGATCCATGGGCCGGCAAATAGATAAGCCATTAGGTGTCGACACCGAAGGGAAGGGGTGTGCCGCTACCGCGCGGGGATCACCCTGAGCTCGCATCCATCAGCTTCCGCAGAACCCTGCGCGCACTTCCGGAGCGCGCGCGCAATATCGCCGGCGCGCTCTTCCTCCCGAAAATGGCCAGCGCGAAAATTAGTTGGCCCTAATAAATGCGCTTTCCCGCGGACGAGCGACGATCACGCAGCGGACGCGCGACCGCCCCCGTAAACTGAGCGCACGCATGTGCCGATCTAGCGCGCACTCTTCGAAGCGCTTTTGCTCCGCAGGCAGGGTCCGTCTGCTTGCGCGCGCACGCGCCGATGGCGCATGGCAAGCGCGGGAAGCCATCCCCTCGGCATTTACTCTGCAGTTATGTTTGTGCGCGAAAACAGCTGCTCGCGCCATTGCTAGGTCAGCAGGCAGGCTTACATAATAAGTGCACGCGTGCTTGTCCGGGGAAACGGACATATGCGGGCTTGAAACAAGTCGGCCGTGCCGTGATCGAAAACGGCGTATTAATTGTGCTAGCCCGCGCAGAACCCGCCGCGGAAACATGCGGGCCCCCGTTGTCTTTGTATGTGCTCGTATATACACACGCGGCGCGGTGGGACTGGCGCAAAACTTTAAGCGAGACAGCGCTCGCGCGAGTGGCAGCCAGATGAAAAGCGTTAATCGAAATGAGGGCGCTGTTTACGCGCCGCTAGCATGGCGCTCCATTAATTACTTTCAGCGATTTAAGATAAACACCCGTTGGAACATCAACGAAAGCGTCGTAGAGGAACTCGAGAGGGCTCGACATAGTTTGCGTCGCCTGAACGGACAGCCCACCGCGACGCGGTCTTTCCGATTTTGCTCATGCAAAGTGACTCGGTTCGGGCAGAGTGGATAAAATATACCGAGACGGAGGTAAAAAAAAAAAAGAAAATGGATGTAAGGCCCGCGGCGTTGGGTCGAACAGGGTTCTTACAAGGTTTGACCTGTATTCATTGTTGTGAACTCGGGTATACGAATACTTTAGTTGTCTCTTCTCAAGAAAACATGAAGGGCCTTTTCCAACCATTCGCGCAATCATTCATGGTATATATATATATATATATATATATATATATATATATATATATATATATATATATATATATCTTGATCAAGACCGGTCCTCCAGCCGAAATATCGAATAAAGAAAGGTCTTAATGGACTATGCTCTCGTTAAAAAAAAAAGGGGGGGGGGGTATATTACGCGTGCGTAACATATTACGTGTTCTGTGATCCAGGGAGGAGCCTGGAGTACCGGCCTAACCTAATTTATTAATTCGTGAGACATCCACCCATATTGGGAAAAAAAAGTGAATTATGAGTACAGGCAGAGTAGTTTTAATGAGAGGAAACGTTGAGAGGGTGGCCGATAGAGCACGTCTATCGCCTGCCACATCACAGTGGGAGCATGGGAAAACAGAAAAGAAAGTGGAGGAGGATGTGGAAGGATAATTAGATAATGCAATGCGTTAAACATCCCCTGTCCGATGCCGTTTATGCACAATGTTCACTACACGTTTCACGAGGACAAAAATATACGTATATAGGTATTTGTTTGTATTATATATATATATATATATATATATATATATATATATATATATATATATATATCCTTTATACTTAGTCATATATAACTGTATACATTTTGTGTCCTTATATAAAAGCATGTAAATACACAAATCAGCAGGAGCTGTATGCAAGTGCCGTTACCAGTGTCATAGCAGCCAATTAGTCAGAAACCAATTACACTCGGTCCACGCCAAGCTCAAAATTTGCGATTACAGCTGAAAGTTCACGTGGGCAAAATGTCCGTGCGCGATCGCTCTGTTCATCTTGTAAAACTGTGTAGGCCCAATAAATTGTACAAATACATTGGAATTGGAATAGTATCGTTACATTACCCCAGCCTTTGAAAGAGCCGGAAGTTGAACACTGTAGCTACACTGTTTCAAAATGGTTCAGGTTAGCTACTCCCGAGGGGGCTAGCCAACCTGAGGGACAGATACTGTAGCAAGATAGAGGGTGAAATAAAATATAGGGACAGGGTACAGGCAACACCACCTAGATAGCACGAGGCCTACGCACTCCAATCTGTGGCGTCGTGCTACCTGGCTCGACTGCCATAGAGTCTAATGGGATGCTCCCGCGTAGGCAACAGCGATTTTGACGTCACCGCTTTCGTCACACCAGCCTTGGCAATGGAAATTTCGGGCCAGGTAGCATGATGTCATAGATCGGAGTGCGTAGGCCTGTGCTATTTAGGTGGTGTTGGTACAGGGTATGGTTGCATAACCACGATTGCTTTTATTCCCGTTAGTGGAGAGGACAGTGGTAGTGGGGAAGAAAAAAGAAAACAATTTGCGCAGAGCGCGAGATTCTAGAATAGACGAAAGTATTCCAGGCGTGGGAAGGTGGCAAGGCACGCACGCAAGTGGCAGTGTGCAGAGCTCAGCACCATCAAACTTTATCGGAGACCTTAGGGAACGAAGTATACCCTCTTTAGCTGTAGCATCCTGAAGACAACCGTTGCCACCATCTTCCTTTTGTAGCGATGGCTACATTACGCCAGGTTTTCGCCTCTTCGCCGTCGCCACACTTTGAGCCGTGGCCGCACTGTGACGTCACACCACGGCCCTCGATTCTCCAGCAGTAGTAGTAGTAGTAGTAACAACTTTATTTATCCTTTTTACAAGGAAAGGGGCTGCGGGGTAGAGGGGGGAAGGGGTCTACTCGAGGTAGTCCTCCGCTACCCTCTCAGCCCACCCCAGGATGGCCTCCTGAACGTCGGGCCTGGAGCTGCGCAAGGCAGCCCCCCACTGCTCCTCACTAGTAATTAAATTATTAAGGGAGGGGGTAATGAGTGTTGAGGGCATCCCCACATTATGTGGTCGAGATTGGCCTTGGCCGCTGAGCAGAAGCGGCAGGCCGGGGAAGGGTAGAGAGAAGGGTGAATGACGTGTAGAAAGTGAGGGGAGGGAAAGGTGCGAGTCTGTAGCTGCCGCCAGAGGATCTCGCGTTTACGTGGAGAATTACGTGCCAAGGGAGGAAATGTCAGACGATCGAGTGTATAATGTGCACAGATGTCGTGGAATGTCAGAAGGCGATCTCGCGCGGAAAACGGCCTCTCGAAAGCAACGATTTGCGACTCACCTAACGTCCGCGCCCGGTCCGTTAATCCTCGGGCGCTGGCGTGAGCCACCTCGTTGCCGGCGAGACCCAGCGTGTGCTGGGGTCCAAATCAGGCCTATGTCTTGTGTGGGAGGGCGAGAGAGGGTTAGGAAAAGGGCTTGCCTTGACACCCTGCCCCCTCCGAAATTGCTGATGGCTGTTTTTGAGTCGCTGACAATGACGGAGGAATTTGGAATAGCGAAAGCCAGGGCTATGGCCGCCTCCTCCGCCCCCTCCGGAGAAGAAGCATAGACAGAGGCGGCCGTAGCTAACTGGCCGTGGGAATTTATTACTGAGAGGGCATATTTGGAGCCAGTGCTATATTCGGCGGCATCGACATAAAGCACGTCGGTTGAATTGGAGAATTTTCTGTGTAGGGCCTTGGCCCTTTGCCTCCTGCGTGGGATGTGACTGTATAGGGTGCACGTTTTTAGGGAGTGGTGGAATGTGTAAATTCGCGTGTATGTGGTGTGGAATGGTGTGTTTGGGGTGAGTGAGAGATGGTGGAGAAATGCCTAAGGAGTTGAGAATGTGTCGTCCGGTTTTTGATTTGGAAAGGCGGGTTTGTTGGGAGGTGAGATGGGCTTCGACGAGCTCGTCGAGTGTGTTGAAGGTACCGGTCTGCATGAGCCGTTCTGTGGACGTGCGTAGTGGGAGGCCTAGGGCGAATTTATAGATTTCGCGAAGGAGGGTGCTGACATTGTCAGTCTCCTTTCTGAGAAGGTGTAAGTATGGGAGTGTGTAAGTTACCTTTGTGATGACAAAGGCGTGTATTAGTCGGAAAAGATCATTTTCCCGCAGACCGCCGTGTCGGTTGGACACGCGGCCGAGCAGTCTGAGAGTGTTGCCGACGGTGGATTGGAGTGTCTGGAGGGTGTGCGTGTTGTGTCGATTGCTCTGAATATGCAGACCCAGAACCCTGAGCTTGTCTACCCTGGGGACATGTTTGTTGCAGAGGAGCATGAGGATGTCGGGAGTGTGTCTACGGTTGCCGGTGTGGGCAGAAAGGAGAAGGATTTCAGATTTCTCGGGAGAACAGACAAGACCCATGCGTCCCGCAATGGCCTCCACCTTATCGGCGGCGGCCTGCAGTACGTCTTGAATCTCACCGTCTGAGCCACCTGTGACCCAGAGGGGGATGTCGTCCGCGTATAGGGAGAAGTTCAGCCCTGGGATGGTCTTAAGGGAGCGTGCAAGGTGGAGCATGGCGAAATTGAAGAGCAGGGGAGATAGCACGGACCCCTGGGGCGTGTCAAAGCTCCCAAGGTGATAGGTAGGGGATTGCTCAGCGCCAATAAATACTGTCGCGGTGCGGTTGGAGAGGAATGCGGCAATGTAATTGTGGATCCTTTCGCCTACCCCAAGAAGGTTTAGCTCCCGAAGTATGACGCAATGATCCACATTATTGAAAGCGCCATGAAGGTCACCCAGAATTGCTTGTGTGTCGTGAGTAGGGTTGGGTGTCAAGATGGCGTGCTTCAAGCGAAGCATAACGTCCTGGCACAACAGGGAGTGGCGGAATCCGACCATCTCTGGTGGAAAGAGGTTGTTGTCCTCAATATATTGTGAGCGCATTTTGCGCATATCGTCGTCGTCATCTATACAAACGACTCAATATCTTGTATGAGCGCTATTTGTGCATATCGTCGTTGTCATCTGTACATACGACTCATCATCATCTTTTGTCTCGTGCGGTGCTTCGTCTCTGACTCGGGCGACTGCTCGGAAATAAAGGCATCGCATCGGTCGACGTCTCACAAGTGGTGGAGCGTGCTTCGATTCCCACGTCCTCTTACTTTCCCGATTCCCCCGGAGCTCCGGTCCGGTCGTCGTTTGCTCTCGCCTACCAGGGTGATGGCAGAAACCAACCCATCCACCAGTGCTGCTACCACCTCTGCTCAGCCAGCTGGGCCTACCTGGACGGTGAACACCACACACCGCGATCCTCCCGTCTTTGCCAGCCTCCGCGGCGACGACGTGGACGATTGGCTCGATCACTACAACAGAGCCAGCGACGCCAACCATTGGGACGACACGCACAAATTGCGGTATGTCTCCTTTTACCTAACCGAAGTTGCGAAGACGTGGTTTTTTAACCACGAAAGTGACTTTTCGGACTGGCCATCGTTCACCCAGCAATTTCGCCAGATATTGGGCATGTCGTCTGGACGCTCCGAAATCGCGAAACAGAGGCTGGCAACGCGCGTACAAGACCAGGACGAGTCCTATACATCCTACATTGAGGACGTCCTCGCTCTCTGCCGCCGCGCACAGAGTGACATGGCGGAAGCTGACCGCGTTCGCCACATACTGAAGGGCATCAACACAGTCGCCTTTAATGCTCTCGTCATGCAGAGCCCAAACTGCGTTGGTGATATTATCACAGCATGCCAACGTCTAGACACGCTCCAGTCTATTCGCCTGCCACGCGCCTCTTATGACCCTCGTCTCAACGGTGATGCTGAGTTGCGAGCCCTGATACGCACGCTCATCAGGGAGGAACTTCACGTACATCTTTCGGGAGCTGCGACGCTTGCGACCGTTCGCCCCGCTCCTTCTGGACTGCGTGACATCATAAATGACGAACTGGCGTCGATGACAAACGCCCATATGGACAAGTCTACTGGACCCTGTCGTCCAAGTTATGACGAAATTGCCTCCCGGCCTCCTTCGGCCGTTCAGTCTCCACCTGCCGAAGGTTACCGCGACCCCCTAGCTTCGCTGGCAGCGAATACTCCTGCACAGCCGTACTACTCTCCGTGGCGGTCGTCGCGCCCGGTTTGTTTCTACTGCTGTATTCGCGGCCACATTTCTCGCTACTGCCGTCGGCGTCAGCAGGATGAAAGGCGGGGCTCTGCTACCTTTGAGCGAGACAGCCCACCTAGGATTGAGATGAGGCGGTTGAGGATAATGTGTTCGAAAGTTTTGCCAATGCATGAGGTGAGTGAGATTGGTCTGAGGTTGGACGTGTTTACGGGTTTGTGGGGTTTGGGAATAAAGATGACTTTGGCATCCTTCCACGAGGATGGAAGGGTGCCAGTGTCGAAGCAGTGGTTGAAGTATGTTGTGAGTGCCTTGACAGAATTGTCGTCCAGGTTTCGGAGAATTTTGTTATTTATCTGGTCGGGGCCAGGAGCGGAGGTCGTGCGGAGGTTAGCCAACGCGTGGCGCACCTCGGCTTCTGTGATCGGTGTAGCAAGGTTCGGATTAGGTATGCCGATGTAGTGGGGAATGGAGAAACGACGTGCGGGGGGAAGGTGTTTTTCTCGAAGCTCAGCAAAGAGCCCCTTTAAGTTGTCTTTGTGAGCGTGTAAGAGTTTGCTTATATGATGGTTGTGTTGCGTGCGTGAGGTGGTGGGATCTATGAGGTGTTGTAATAGTTGCCACGTCCGCTTACTACCAAGCTGACCGTGCATACTATCGCATATTTGGCCCCACTGTTGGTTAGTCAGCTGGGTGGCATATGTTTGAATTTGGAGATGGAGCTGAGCAATTCTAAGTCTCAACCTTCGATTGTGGCGGCGCTTTTTCCAGCGTTTCAGGAGAGATGCCTTGGCTTCCCACATGTGTAGGAGCCTGGCATCGACTGTGGGGAGCGGTGTGTCAAGAGGGAGGGTTGTGGTGTGTGCCTGTGTATCGTCGTGGAGTTGTTGGACCCATTCCGTGACGTCGGCAATGTCGGCAGGGGCGGACATTTGCCTTGCCTCGCGGAACTGGTCCCATTTAGTGAGACTGAGGGGCTTTGGTGCGAGGAGTTTGTGGCGGAAGCGTAAGGTTGTTTGGATGATGTAATGATCGCTGCCGAGGTTGATTTGTAAGTTAGTCCAGTTGGCGTGCTGGATTCTGTGTGTGAGTGTTAGGTCGGGGGAAGTATCCCTGGAAACGCTGTTACCAAGTCGTGTGGGTATGTCAGTGTCGTTATGGAGTGTAAGACGGTGATTTTGTATGTGTGTCCAGAGGGCTCTGCCCTTGGGTGTACTGCCGGAATGACCCCATAATTGGTTAGGGGCATTAAAGTTTTCTAGAATTAAGAGGGGGTGTTTACCGGCGGCGGAGAGGGCATGAGCGAATAGTCTGTCGAATTTGTGATGTTTGTCTTTGGGGCGACTGTAAAGGTTCAGAATGTATAACGCCGGAGTGCGAATTTTGCGAGGAAGAATTTCGATAAAGTCGTGCTCTATGTCAATGTCTTCGAATTTAGAGTGGGTGGCGGTCAGATGTTTAAGTATGAGTACGGCTGTATTAGGTTTGGTGTTGCATTTTGCTTGCATGATATTGTAACTAGGGAATTGCACGGTTCCATGGGTTTCCTGTAAGGCGATGACGGCAGGCGGATTGTTGCTGCTGGCAATGTACTGCTAAAAGCTGGCTTTCTTACGGCCAAACCCTCTGCAGTTCCATTGCCAGACTACGAGTTCGGAGCGGGCAGGACTACTCGCCATCACTCGGGAGTGCGGGTGGGGAGTTAGTTGGGGGTGGAGTGATGGCTTGGGTGAGAGTGGCTAGTTGTGCCATAACGGACTCAAGAAAGCGGTCGAGTTTGTCATTAAGGGCGACAAATTGCGCGGTGCAGCTTTGTTGGAAGGCCATGAAGTCTTGTTGTAGTTGGTGGGCTTTGGATTCAAGAGTGGTTATTCTATCGTTAAACCCAAGGAGGGTATCGTCTAGGCGATCTTCCGTGCGCGGCGTATCGGGGGTTTTGCGTTTGTTGGGGGGAGAGGGGTCGTAGGTGGCTGAGATTCAAGAGCAACATCCATGGGAGAGGGCGGTTCGTTGGACGTAGGGGTAGGTGATGGGAGTGATGGTGTTAGAGGTTGCGATGATGGGAGAGTATAAGGTTGGGAGGGTTAGGGGGAGGGTGGCTGGGTGGACTGAAGCGACAGTTTTAGCTGGCGAATCTCCTCCTTGAGAGTGGCGTTCTCTCGAAGGAGAGATGTTTCGAGATTGGAGGGCTGAGATGGCAAGGAGCAGGTGGAGGCTACCCTAGCCCAACTTACCTGGGGTGGGGGTGTTGCTTACTTTGAGGGAGGCGGCGGTGGTGGTGGTAGGGCGGGCCAGGCTTCGCCCTGGGAGGTAGAGTGTGGCCCTGGGGTCTTGCTGCTGCTCCTGGCGCGTGCTTGGGCAGGATCTATGGCCGGGAATGAGGGTGCTTGTTGGCTCCTTGCCTTGGAGGGAGTCTGAATTGGGGCTTGTAGCGCTGCTTGCACAGCTGGGAGCCCGTAGGGTGTGCACCGTTACGATGCACACCGGTTTGCAGTCGTGGTCCATGGAGGGGTCGAGGGTCGAGCGTGTGTCTGTGGAGAACGGGCACACGTCCTGGCGATGGCCGACTTTGCGGCAGCGAGTGCAAGCCTCGATCTTCTGCCGGTAAGGGATACAGCGGAGGGCACAACCCTCGTAGTTGATGTAGTAGGGGACGCGCTTCCCTTGGAAGGTAATGAGGATGGACTCGGTGTTGCCCAATCGCCTGGCGGATCCTACTGTGAGGTCAGGATTGTAGCTGATGAGGGTGGGGAGGATGGCTTGCTCGGGTGAGTCGATGGGTAGGAGGATGACGCCACGACAGGTGTCCGAGGGGTCAGCTACGGGGGTGGCCACCTCGTAGGTGGTTCCGTTGAAGTTGAGGGTGCGGATGGTATTGTAGGAGTCGGCCCGGTCCATATTCGGAGTGCTCACTAGGATAGTATTGCTGATTTCGTTGACGTGAAGTTGGTCTTGAGCAGTGTGCTCGTTGATTGGTAGGCCGGCCGCCTTGAGGATGATCTGGCGTAGAACGCAGGAGTGAATTTTGCTGCAGTCGAGACCGCCCCGAATCCTGACAATGATTTTGTAGTCGTTGGCAGGCAATGGTGGAGGTTTCGGTGATTTCTTGGATGGATGCGGCGGTGATGCTGCTGATATAGTAGGTAGCGAGAGTTGTTGATGACGACGGGCGATGTTGGTGTGCAGCTCACGCCAGCTATGCGTGCCGCCGACGCCAGCTGCGTTTCGCTCCGATCCTCCGTTCATGCCCGAGAGCTAGGCTAGCGTGGAGGGGTGAACGTCTCGTAAAAACGGCGACGAACTCGGAGTCATTGGCCAGCCGCCAGGTCGAGGAAAAAAGGGAGCCGAGACGGACGCTGCTTTCCCTGCTCCTGGCCTTGGTGGTGGGTAGGTGTTGAGGAGCTCGCTCGAAACACGTCCGGCCTGTTCGAGGAGCGAAGGACGAGAGCTCGATTCTCCAGCAACTTGGCTCGTCGCGGTCGCCGCGCGGCCACCGCTCCTGCCGTTGGTAAAGTACCTATATAAGAAAAGTACCGCCATCCTTTGATAAACGCCGCTACTCTCTCTCCTGTATCTCCGATTAGACGATGATAGCGCGCGCTTTTCACTTCTTTATATTTTCTTATGACGTCACACCCCGCTGCAGCTGTGATAATCGTCAGTATAGAAGGGTAGAGCTCGCGTCGCCGCAGCCATAGTTGAGGCCGATGCCATTGACGATGTCGCCACAAAAGCCCATTACTTTACGGATCATAAAAGCATATTCATTGGTGCGAAAAATACAGTTTTACCCGTTGGTTGACCACAACGTCTCGCCTTTCTTAGTCTAGTGGGAAACCACTAAGTTTAATAACAACATCTCTAACTACAAGCGAAGCCTAAGCGCAGGGTAACCAGAGCTAAACCACAGCCAATTTTTTTCGTTTCTTCCAGACCTGTCTTCCGATAGTCAGCTTTTGTCTGATGTGACAGATCCTGCCTTTCCACAGATGGCTTGGAGTGAGGGTTAGGTAGCCACCCCACCCGATACCATGTAAGCTTGACGGGAGGCTTGACAGCCATCATACAAAGAGCGGAGGCTTGCCCCTCGGACCTCCATGGGGAAATTAGGTGGCAGGCCTTTTAAGGAACCGAAGAGATCCTGGGACCATGTCTCAGTGCGTCTGCGATGTACAAAGTCACAAAAGCGCTGCTGCGTGTCTTAAGATCCACTGGCCTTTATGACCGCTTGTGAGTGACTGAACGACGAATTAACGCTTTCCCATGTGTGTGCGTGCACACTGTGAATGTTTCTGCGCTCCTTCTTCTCATCCTTAGTCCACTTTTCCAACTTCTCCCCGAGCAGGGTTACCAACCGTGCCATACCCAGGAATTCTGGACACTGCCACTTCGGCCGTCTCTCAAATTTCCCCACAATATACCAGCGTAACTCAATGGGCAGCATTAAAAAATGGAGTTTGAAAAGATAAACCATGTTTAAAACACTTTAAATTATCAAAGTCCAGAGGGCGCTCCCTTCTGATAACGTACGCATTTATGGCACTTTGTCTTAACTTCTCTGCTGCGGTATAGCAGTGTTTCGATCTGGACCAAAACACAATTCTGCTACACTGGACTTGCCGGAGTGTTCCTCAAGGCGGAATATTAAGTCCCACCCTGTTCAACCTCCCCCTTATTGGCCTCGTTGAGCATCTGGAAACTGCAGTCAAGGTATCAATGTACGCACACGACATATGTATCTAGACTTCGGGCGTTACTCGTCCTCAGATACGTGCAAGACATTAGAAGGCTGTTACTCTCACAACAAATGACCTTCGCAGCCAAATCCTCGAAATATCATCAGAAAAATGTGCACTTGTGGCGTTTGCTCGAAAACCAAGGAGACACCCAGTGCTGTCTCCATCAACGGATATATGATTTCCTAAGCAAGGACTCTCATATTTCTGGCTAGTACCAAGCATATAAAAACGATATTTCTCTTGCGGGATGCCGAATCTAGTCAAGCCTGTACTTTATTCCTTCGTCTTTTTCTCCACCACCACCTGATTATGGAAATATGGTCATTAACCTAAGTCGGCTGGACTGTGTGAATAAAGGTAGGCTTCAGTTTTTTTTTTGTATAATTAATTGAAAATCGCCGAAAAATATCCTGTGGTGAAACAAAAAATTTAATCGATGGAAACCCCAAAACACTGATGTTTGGACACTTTTGACCTCAGACATTTCGAATGATGCCGCTGTGCAAGATAGCACAGGAAGTCACCGAACTGTTAAGGTCCGCCTATTCCAAGGGGTGAAGTGGTAATGCGCGTAAATGAATAACGTCCATGAAAATCACGGGCTGTAAAAAATATTTGCTCTTGAAAAAATGTGAAAGCACCACGTTCATCTCCACATTTCTCTCCCTCAACCGCTGCTGAAAATGCCGCTTTAAGGCTAACACGTCAGTACAAAATCTTATTATGCAAACCCCAACTTAACCCGTGAACTTAAATAAGCGTAACGCGAATTCTTGGTGTCAAGTAGAATTTTTCGCTTGCCGCAAAAAAAAAAATATATATATATATATATATATATATATATATATATATAGATGGCACATTTTTGTTGAATTGCTTTCTCTTTACTTTATTTTTCAACTTTTTTTAATGAGGTGTATTTTTGTCATTTTTGTAAGGTTCATGCATTTTCTCACGGCCAACCAAAATGTTGACGAAATCTGCTCACGTTGTGCACTGCGAGGGCTAATGCAGACTTAAAAAAGAGCACTTAACGTAGTGTCAAGCACAAGTAGTTTACCTTCTTTGGTCAAAGTACTTCACACGCACTTTAGTGGTCGAGTAAATCAATCAGTTTTCTTGCCATGATTATTGTGACAGTATCGGATGATTGGCTACTGAATAGTCGCTATACCGAAATCTTAGGTAAACGCGCAAAAAATTAGAAAAATAACTACATGAGAGAACAGTATAAATAAAAAAATACAAATAATCAAAAGCTTTCATAACCGCTTTGAGTGAAGCACTCTACAAACACTCCACAAATATACAAAGAACTTGGTATTAAGTTGCAAATTTATACAAAGTGCGCGTAATGCAAAGTCAGCGTATGACCTATGATAAGAATGAGTTTCTCTGCTTATGCTGATATATATAAGTTGACATAGACCAACGCGAAAAAGTTGTCATGATAATAAAATGAGATGAAAAAGAAAGAATGCACCAAAGCATGCAAAATGTCAATGGTACCACATAGCCATGTGACATTATCGTGAGACAGAAATTACGTCACACAAATAGCACTACACATAAGGAACTAACCAGGTCATTGTCCGCAAGAAAATCGCGCAAGGCTTTAACAGCTGCTCTTTGTTTGTATATAGGGAAAGGACCAGGGATGAAGTAATCTTTTTTTACAAATAAGGGGCGCCAAACTAAGGCATCAAGACGACACTCACGTTCCCGATGCTGGTCAAAATGTGGACACTCATTGAGGATATGTTCTATAAAAGCTTCAGGCGTGCCACAATGAACGCACTCTGAAGAGGGTCTTTTCCCTATACGAAATAGAAAACGGGTTGTGTTCGCCACTCTGAAACGTACTTGTCAAAAGCCAGTTCTATCTTGACGTATCGTGAGAAGTGGAACAAAGCGTCTCTGTAGTCAAGAAGAGATTATTTTATCTACTCATTGAACCACATGGTCTTTGATAATCAGCGTCTCAGTCCATGAAGTGCTGTTTCGACGTCGGATGCCACAAATGGTATTTGTGTGAGTTTACCCAAAGTATGCGCCACAGCAGCAATTCGGTACGCTACTCGATTTCTCGTTATTCCATTGCGGCTTGGGGTCCATTGCAAACCGTTCTGATGATTGTAATAAGAGGTAAGGGTCAATATTTTCTTCATTTCGTAGCAAAGCGAGCCGTTTTCACCATGAAAATAGCAATGCATTAGTGTCTCCAAACCTGCTTTGGGGTCAGAGTAGATCACTAATTTTGAGCGCGTGTACTTTCGGCCATAAATGTCGCAGATTGTAGAATGCCAAACAGTTCTGCTGACGTAGATTACGTTTTGTGAGATAGATGGTAACTTATCCTTACTTCACGTGCCGGGATGTAGCCGTGGAACTGGCATCTGCCGCTGATGCATCTTTGAAGGCAAACGTATGGTTTACCTGTAGTCATTTCACATACTGCCGCCTCAGAAATTCAGCCTCCAGTGGAGCAGTTAAATACCTTTCTATGCCAAAAACTTTCAACGTCAATAAAGGCGTCGTCAACCTCCAAGGAGGATGATTTGTGTCGGTCCGTATTCTTGGGGAAATGAACTCGGATAGGGCTCGCATCGCATCATAGATGCTGCCACACCTCTGCAAGAGCTTGCTCTTTAGCGGAGGACCTTTGTTCCGCGATAACAAACGGATAAAATGGCGACACGTTTCTTAGAGGTGAACAGTCTGGATAGGTGGTTCCCTCACTTCAGCTATAACGAGAATGCTCAATGTTAAACTAGGCACTCCAAGGCACATTATGCAATTTCTAGATATTATTTTTTTTACTTTACGTTCATTAAATTGATATAAATTATGCATAACAGGTAAGGGGTAGGCAATGGCTTGACGAATAAGCGTAATGTGTAGTATCATAAAAAATTCAGGCCTGCCTCTCTAATTGGTGCTTGTTATGCATTTAAGCACATTCAAGATGTGGTTAACAAGCGCCTCAATGGGCGATATGTGAGCATTCCATGAAAGTGATCTGTCAGGTCGTATTCTCAGAAAATAATGGCTTCTAAAACCGGAATAGTGATCTCGTCAGTGGCGGGGTGAACATTGTCAACACGTATTTTTCTGAACAGCCGAAAGGTTCATACCACTTTCCTTAAAGTGGTCGCAAAATAAGTACCTTCTTGAAGTATTCCTTGTACTTCAGCACAGTTCATGCCCGATGCCGATATACAAATATGGTCTGGATAAATAAGAATATTAACTTTTAGGGCAACAGGTTGGGTTGTTGGGACAGAAATACGTTGAAATGTACCGAACCTGGCATACTTCCTTGCGGTACGCTTTGTTTAATTCATGGGGTGTGCTGCGTCCATCGCTTTTATTGCGATAGCGAATATATAGACACTCCAAGCGGATTTCTGCCGTCGCCGTCGCTATCGTCGTCGCCGTCGCCGTTAGGTTCCGTATAAAGTCCAAGGGCGATAAAATCGTCCTTCTTATAGAAAGATGTGTTTTAGGCATTGAAGCACAAAACTAACTGGAACGCCCAGGCATTTTGTCGGACACTTTGAAAATGAATATCTTGAAACTGGAAGAGTTACCAGTCGTCTCAAACATCTCGGTGAGGGCTCTTAGCAATTGGCGAGATCAACATATTTTGTGAATCCCTCAATTAACGCACTTATTTATAATTTGCCGACTTGATGACACACAACGTCTCCTGAATTTGTGCAGCTAAGTTTTCAGATTTCTAGGTCTCTTAATATCGGTGCAAACGCTTTCTTTAGCGCACGTGTTTTACGTGCACGCTTTTTCCCGGCGAAAAAAAAAAAAAACGATTCCAGTAACATTCACAAAAAAAATTCCCCTGCCTCAACGCTTCAAAAGAAATGGCATTAGTAAGTTACGCCCAGATACTATTATCTGGATGCTATAATAACACGGAACCTCGACACTGCAGTAGTTCGACGCTTCGCGAGAGGTTCCCATTCACAGGCTTGCACATGTAAAGGAGGTTATTTCAGAAGACAATTAAACTGCTTAACCAGCGTATGGCATTCAGTCTTCTTGGCCGTTCACGTGCTTCTTGCTAGTCCACTGCGGTACTAGCAACAATGTGTCCCACTAGCACCACCATGCGTCCGAGGACGGAAGCCTTGGCCGGGTTATTCGGCCTGACGCTTTCACTCCACTTCCTGATTTTTGATTTTTCACAAGGGGATTGGGATGAAGGAAGGGGCTCAGAAAGCGGAGATGTGGAGAGGAGGAAGAGGAAATTGGGGGGGGGGGGGGGGAGAAAAGGGCTGGGTTAAATCCGGAGCAAGTGGCTCTCCGGACGAATCCGCGGCGGAGGTGAAGCAAGAAGCTTCAAGCACTCCGCCGCACGTCAGAAAGGGCAAGGAAAAGACCCATTCCGTAACAGCCAGCTGCAGAGGATGCTCGATTGGCTGCTGCATAGTGAGCTCAGTGAGATTTGATCGCTGCATAGCGAGCTCAGTGAGAATCCCCATAGAATGCATGCAGAGAGAGGGGCCCAGGCTCTGCTTTATGCAGATGTACAGACGCATGTTTTGATGGTGTCTTTTCTGTGCTGCAACGCAGTGAAGAAGAAGTTGCGACGAAGTTAACTTTTTCTAGCGAGAGCACGTGGAGTGAGGCCGTCCATCATCGAGCGATGCACGTGCTTGACACGCGCACTTACGGCGGTAAGGTGCTTGCTCTGGTGGAGATGGTAACAACTTTGTTTCGTCAAGAGAAAGGATTTCGTCCACTTATTTAGGCTATAGAGCACGCTAACTCAGGTCAACCTCTCTGCCTTCTTTCAAATAAATTATCTCTCTAGTGGGGTTCCAGGGTGCCTAGGTTGGCCGTCTGATCAGGTCCTCCGGTGCTGCATGTTATGGTCGTGAGGTCCTGTTTTTTAGTGATTTCGAACGACCAGCTGACGGCCCCGCAGTTGAACCACTGGGTACACGAGCTGGACACCGCATCCTCCCACTCTTCCTCGTTCGAGAGTTGTCATTCTCTCTTCTGTTTTAGATCCTTGCATTCGAATAAAATGTGCTTTAAATCTGCCTTTGCGGCGCCGCAGAGCTTACATTCGGGGGTGTAAACCCCTCGGTCGGCCGTAGATTATATATAGGGGTTTGGAAACGTGTTTGTTTGTAGCTTCCGCCGTGCTTCTTCTTGAGGTTTATTAAGGCTTTGGTCCGGCGGCGGGAGCGTCCTTGTGTTGTTTCTATAATATAATGCAATTTCGTGGTAGCTGGTCAAGGTCTCTCTGGCCGACCTCAGCACCGGCTTGCCTATTGTCCGGTGTACGAAATTGTGGGCCGCCTCGTTCACAGGATTCGACGTGTAGGCTGGAACCCATATGATTTGAATGGGTCTGGCGTTCAAATTTTGCGGTCTTAGGTTTTGTTTAGCGGGTTTGTGAACTCTCCCTTTTGTAAAATTTCGAACGGCTGTCTAAAGTCGCTAAATATTGTGTTGGCATCCGTGCTTATAATGGCTAGCACGATGGCCGTTCCTCTGCCTCGTGTGCCTTTGCGCTCTATAAAAAGGGTACGTTTAATTGCGTTGGCCTTACCCAAGGAGGAGGAAAAACTTGTATTTAGAACCATATGACGATAGGAATGAAAATGTACCTTGGCGGTGGTCCGGCGGCCAGAAGTCCTGGGATCCTGGCGGCGACCTCTGCCCGCGGCGTGACCGAGACTGGTACGTCAGGATCCGAGCTGAGCAGCGTGTCGTCCCACTGCTGAGCAGTAGCGATTTGCAAGCCCTGGTGATTGCAATTTCGGGGCATGTGAGGGCAACCATTTATAAAGAATGTATTGCTTGAAATTTATAAATTTTAAATTTATATTACTAATTGCTACTTTGTTAAATATTTTTAAACCTCCTTGGTCTTGTCGAAACAGTCTACTGATTATGCCACAGGGACTTTAGGCGCCATCTGTGATGAAAATTAACAGGAAGCTTTAGCTCAGGCAAAACTCCGATTTCTTTATTCAAATATATGTAAAATTGAGAAATGCTTTCATGAAACAACCGCTGGAGCGATTTAAATTAAATGTGTTGCATTCTAGAGAGAAACAAACTCTAGCAACTCTATGATACAGAATCTTGATTTAAGGCCTCGAAATGTTTTGAAAAAATTTCCAAAAAATTACAACCATCAGAGAGAGAGAGAGAGAGAGAAAGTGGAAAGGCACAGAGGTTAACCAGATGCGAGATTCCGGTTTGCTACTCTGTAATTGGGTGGGGGAACTAGGGGTTGGAAATGGGGAAAAGAAGGAGAGGAAAAAAATGCTTTCTCCTAATGTGAGGCATTCCTCGCCTCATACCACGCCCTTTACGGTATGTACTATCGAGCAAAAACGTTTACGGACCAAGGGATCTGACAGAAACCTGAATATCTCCATAGCCCCAAAACGCAGCCTGGTATTCCCATTTCCAGCGTATACCAGTATATGCGAACAGCATTGTGATGTACGGTCTTACTCGCTACTTTTAAAGGCTGCTCGGATATTTAGCGTTTTCTGAGATCCCGTACTGCGAGTACTTTCTTCCCTTTCTCTCCTTTATTTTCATCCCTTTAATCCCCTTCCCCCGTGTAGGGTAGCAAACCGGACGTGTGTCAGGTTGACCTCCCTGCCTTTCCTTTCTTCCTTTTCCTCCTCCTCCTCCTCCTGAGATCCCGTGGTCCGTAAACTTATTTGGTCGACTTCTGACACCGTGTCGAGCGAGCGAATGACGCAGCAGCCGACTCTCCCGGGCGGGCAAGTGCCCAACACTATTTATTGAGCCCTTATATAAATGTGGATGCTGTGCTGCCATCTAGCGGTACTGCCGTACACTAGAGACAGCACGTTGTCGTCTCGCCTTGTTTTGAGCGTTCTTCAATAAAAAAGAAAATCGTGTGGTCTTCGAACCAGGGTCTCCCAGCACAACCGCCCGTTGCAATCTGGACGGCCCCGCTCCATCCATTAGACCACAGACGCACGCATACTATCCTTGTGCCAACGCCAACTAACGCCTTGAAACGATTGGTGCATGCGTCACGTCGCATATCCACGATTTGCTTAAAAAGGGCGAGCACGTGCTTACGCGCCACTTTCCATTAAGCCACATACGCAGGAATGGAACACGCGAATAACTGTCAACCTTACAACTGTCCTTGGCGTGCATCACGTCGCATAGCAGCCTGTGCATCACGCCGCATCATCACGCCTGTGCATCACGCCGACGTGCATCACGCCGCAAAGCGGCAATGTGCCAGTGTCACACATGCTTCGCAGGTTCAGCAGGCGACCCGCGACATCGCCACGGTCATCATTATCTCTAGACCATTATCTCACACATGCTCTAAACAAATGACAAGAACACCAGCTCTTTGTTTCTTTCTTTCTTTCTTTCTTTCTTTCTTTCTTTCTTTCTTTCTTTATTTCTTTCTGTCTCGCTGGGGCAGACAGCGCTTTGCGATACCCTTTGCGAACGAAGGCGGTACCCTGTGTACCACCTTCGTTCGACACAGGTTGTAATGGAACAGGTAGTAACGTTTCATCACCGGAGTACAAAAAATCAGTGATGCCATTGCTGTCGCCCGGTTACTATACGGGGAATCCGGAAAAAGAAAAACGGACTGGCTTTATGGAGCTTTTCGTAATTGTATTACGGTGTTCTCCCGCTAGGTCGGTGTAGGTGGGCCCTTCACAAGTCCCAGGCCGAACTCGCCGTAAGGTGTCTTGCGGGTTTGTGGTGACAGTTTTCCCAACTGTTATCCTGCTACTCTGGTGAAATCGTGACGGTTGTTAGTACTAGACACTGAAACTCTCCGTTCTTCTGATTCCTTCTTGGTAAAAGAAGTAAATAAACACTTGAAATGTTTCAAACGACATTTGTGGAGGAGGCACTGAGTCATACACGAGATTTTGAGGGGTTTCAGCAGTTCCAAGAGCAGAAATGAGCCCTAAGAACATACTCATTTCGCCGTATCTTGAACGGTCGTACCTATGAGATTGACTAAAACGTTCAACGAAAAAATACAACAAAAAAGAAGGCGACAGTCGTCACTAAACAACTAACAAGATTTCAGAAACTGCTGTCATGCGTTGAAGCTCTTGTGAGAGGATTTATAATGCGGGAATTAGGCTTCAGACAGGTTGCCGCGATGTTTGTCCCTCGCCTGCTCACAAAGGACCAGAAACGAAACAAAGATCACTGGTTTGATTTTGTGCAAGGATTTGAAAAACCACATCCAAGTTGACCCAGACCTTTTTTTCGGAGATCATCATGGATTGCGAAAACTGGTGCTATGGATATGACCTCGATACCGAGCAAGCTTCGAGTCATTTGAAGACTACTTCACCAAAGCTGAAAAAAGCGACAAGTGCAGTCGTATCATTTTTTTATTGCAGTCCTATCAAACATCATTTTTTTTATTGCGATAACAATTATATGGACACTCCAAGCTGATTTCTGCCGTCGCCGTCGCTACCGTCGTTCGCGTCGCCGTTAGGTTCCGTATAAAGTCCAAGGGCGATAAAATCGTCCTTCTTATAGAAAGATCTGTTTTAGGCATTGAAGCACAAAACTAACTGGAACGCCAAGGCATTTCGTGGACACTTTGAAAATTAATATCTTGAAACTGGAAGAGTTACTAGTCATCTCAAACATCACGGTAAGGGCTCTTAGCAATTGGCGAGATCAACATATTTTGTGAATCCCTCAATTACCGCACTTATTTATAATTTGCCGACTTGATGACACACAACGTCTCCTGAATTTGTGCAGCAAAGTTTTCAGACTTCTAGGTCTCTTAATATCGGTGCAAACGCTTTCTTTAGCGCACGTGTTTTACGTGCACGCTTTTTCCCGGCGAAAAAAAAAAACGATTCCAGTAACATTCACAACAAAAGAAAAAATTCCGCTGCCTCAATGCTTGAAGAGAAATGGCATTAATAAGTTACGCCCAGATACTATTATCTGGATGCTATAATAACACGGAACCTCGACACTGCAGTAGTTCGACGCTTCGCGAGAGGTTCCCATACACAGGCTTGCACATGTAAAGGAGGTTATTTCAGAAGAGAATTAAACTGCTTAACCAGCGTATGGCATTGAGTCTTCTTGGCCGTTCACGTGCTTCTTGTTAGTCCCCTGCGGTACTAGCAACAATCTGTCCCACTAGCACCACCACGCGTCCGAGAAGGGAAGCCTTGGCCGCGTTATTCGGCCCGACGCTTTCACTCCACTTCCTGTCCCCTGGTCTGCTATGCTGGCCTGATTTTTGATTTTTCAAGAGGGGATTGGGATGAAGAAAGGGGCTCAGAAAGCGGAGAGGTGGAGAGGAGGAAGAGGAAATGGGGGGGGGGGGGGGAGACAAGGGCTGGGTTTAACCCGGAGCAAGTAGCTCTCCGGACGAATCCGCGGCGGAGGTGAAGCAAGAAGCTTCAAGCACTCCGCCGCACGTCAGAAAGGGTAAGGAAAAGACCCATTCCGTAACAGCCAGCTGCAGGGGCTGCTCGGTTGGCAGCTGCATAGCGAGCTCAGTGAGAATCCCCATGGAATGCATGCAGAGAGAGGGGCCCAAGCTCTGCTTTGTGCAGATGTACAGACGCATGTTTTGATGGTGTCTTTTCTGTGCTGCAACGTAGTGAAGAAGAAGTTGTGACGAAGTTAACTTTTTCTCGCGAGAGCACGTGCAGTGCGGCCGTCCATCATCGAGCGAGGCACGTGCTTGACACGCGCGCTTACGGCCGTTAAGGTGCTTGCTCTGGTGGAGATGGTAACAACTTTATTTCGTCAAGAGAAAGGATTTCGTCCACTTATTTAGGCTATAGAGCACGCTAACTCAGGTCAACCTCTCTGCCTTCTTTCAAATAAATGATCTCTCTAGTGGGGTTCCAGGGTGCCTAGGTTGGCCGTCTGATCAGGTCCTCCGGTGCTGCATGTTATGGTCATGAGGTCCTGTTTTTTAGCGATTTCGAACGACCAGCTGACGGCCCCGCAGTTGAACCGCTGGGTACACGAGCTGGACACCGCATCCTCCCACTCTTCCTCGTTCGAGAGTTGCCATTCTCTCTTCTGTTTTAGATCCTTGCATTCAAATAAAATGTGCTTTAAATCTGCCTTTGCGGCCCCGCAGAGCTTACATTCGGGGGTGTAAACCCCTCGGTCGGCCGTTGATTATATATAGGGGTTTGGAAACGTGTTTGTTTGTAGCTTCCGCCATGCTTCTTCTTGAGGTTTATTAAGGCTTTGGTCCGGCGGTGGAAGCGTCCTTCTGTTCTTTCTATAATATAATGCAATTTCGTGGTAGCTGGTCAAGGTCTCTCTGGCCGACCTCAGCACCGGCTTGCCTATTGTCCGGTGTACAAAGTTGTGGGCCGCCTCATTCTAAGGATGCGATGTGTGGGCTCGAACCCATACGATTTGAATGGGTCTGGCGTTGAAATTTTGCGGTCTTAGGTTTTGTTTAGCGGGTTTGTGAACTCTCCCTTTTGTAAAGTTTCTAACGGCTGTCTAAAGTCGCTAAATATTGTGTTGGCATCCGTGCTTATAATGGCTAGCACGATGGCCGTTCCTCTGCCTCGTGTGCCTTTGCGCTCTATAAAAAGGGTACGTTTAATTACGTTGGCCTTACCCAAGGAGGAGGAAAAACTTTTTTTTAGAACCATATGACGATGGAATGAAAATGTAACTTGGCGGTGGTCCGGCGGCCAGAAGTCCTGGGATCCTGGCGGCGACCTCTGCCCGCGGCGTGACCGAGACTTGTACGTCAGGATCCGAGCTGAGCAGCTTGTCGTCCCACTGCTGAGCAGTAGCGATTTGCAAGCCCTGGTGATTGCAATTTCGGGGCATGTGAGGGCAACCATTTATAAAGAATTTATTGCTTGAAATTTATAAGAAGAAGAACGTAAACTTTATTATCAAATCGATAAGATTTGAGTCCGGCGTATTTTTAGTGGGTCTGGGCACCCGCCGCGGACGCGGTTCCGCGACCTTGTCTCGAAGCGGCTTCCTCGGCTCGCTGGACCCCCCAGAGCTGTACTGTCAGGTTGGAGCTGAGCAGTGCGGTCTTCCAACGCGAGCGGAGGCTGGCGGTGGAAGAGACGGAGGTGTCGGCACTGCCCGAATTGTTTGTTATGTCCTGACATTCCCATAACATGTGATTAAGTTTGGCAACCTCGCCACAGGATGTGCATCTGTTTGTAGTGTACATGTCTGGATACATGGCGTGCATGAGTCTTGGGTTTATGTAAGAATCAGTTTGTAATTGCCTGTAGTGTACTGCTTGCGCCCTGTCTAACCTAGCGTGAGGGAATGGATATACGTGTCTCTGTAACTGGTAGTGTGTCGTGATGTCGTGGAACCTGGTCAAACGATCCTCCCACGCCCAGACGTTTGCAGTACCCCGCGGGGGCTCTTCCTCCGATGGTGCTCGGTGAGTGAGGCCTCGAGCAACGCGGTGAGCCGCTTCGTTGGGGGTGCTCAGTCCAGTGTGTGCCGGGATCCAAAGCAAGTGCCTTCGTTTATCGACGTCGGCCTCTCCCTGGTGTATGGGATGTCGCTTGAGTATGTGATACGCCTCTTGCGATATGCGCCCATTTGAAAAATTGCGAATTGCCGTTTGCGAATCGCAGATCACGTATGTAGCCTTGGTTTGTGTAAGGGCCAGTGCTATGGCCGCTTCCTCTGCCGCTTCGGCATATGTCGTGTTCACGGTGACGCTCGTGAGGTGGTTACCTCGGTGGCTAGTAACTGCCGCCACGAAACTCTTCCTGTCTCGATAACGGGCTGCGTCGGTGAAGACTGCCTCCTTGTCGTTGGAGTAACTTTTGTTCATGTGTTGTGCCCTGGCTTTACGTCTCCCCGTGTGGTGTTGGGGGTGCATGTTGCGAGGCAATGGGGGCACGTATAGTTGCTCGCGCATGGTTCTTGGCATTTCCACTTTGATGCCGTGCTGCGTGTGGTATGTAATGCCGAGCTTTTCGAGCACGTGCCTGCCCGAGCGGGTCTTGGATAGGCGCTCGAGTTGGGACACTTGTTGCGCCTCCACGAGTTCCTCGAGCGTGTTGTGCAAGCCTAGTTCTAGGAGCTTGGTGGTGCTCACTCCGGGCGCAAGTCCCAACGCACATTTGTACGCCTTGCGTATGAGGGCGTTGAGCTTGTTTCTTTCTGCAACCGTCCAGTTGTGAAACGCTGCCGTGTACGTTATTTGTGAAATAACGAAGGCTTGTATAAGTCGTATGACGTTGCCTTCGCGCATGCCCGCGTGTTTGTTGGTGATGCGTCGGATGAGCTGCATCGTGCTGGTGGCCTTTGCTGTTACCTTGCGAAGTGCTTCGCCATTGCCGCCCTTGTGTTCAATCATCATTCCTAGTACCGGAATCTTGTCTACCATCGGGATGGGTAGGCCGTTTGATGCCGTTAATTGGATCTCTTCTTTTTCCGGGGGGCTGTAGCCTTTAGGTGGGCGCCCCTTTCTGACCGGTCTATATAGCAGCAATTAGGATTTTTCGGCCGAGCAGGTGAGTCCCGTGCCCACCAGGTAGTTTTCCACGCACTGGATGGCCTGCTGTAAACATTGCTCGATCGCTCCGTCGCTGCCCGTTGTCGTCCAGATCGTAATATCATCCGCGTATAGCGTGTGGTGCCGTCCTTCTATTTGCAACAATCGGTCGGGTAACCCCAGCAGGACGAGGTTGAAGAGCATCGGCGAGATGACCGAGCCCTGCGGGGTGCCCGAGCTCCCGATGTTGATTTGATCTGAGTCGAGTTGTCCCACTCGCATGCGAGCTGTTCTTCCCGTGAGGAAGTCTCGAATGTAGTTGTACGTTCGCAGTCCGAGATTTAGCTTGTCTATTTGTCGTAATATGCCATCGTGGCGAACGCTATCGAAGGCCTTCTTCAGGTTCAGCCCGAGAATGGCTCTCGTCGAGCGCCCCGGACTGTCTATGAGTTGGTGTTTTAGTTGCAGAAGGGCGTCTTGCGTGGAAAGATGTCTTCTGAACCCAATCATGGTGTGTGGAAATAATTCGTTGTCCTCGAGGTAATCCGTGAGTCTATTGAGAAACGCGTGCTCCATAAACTTGCCCACGCAGGACGTGAGGGAGATGGGGCGCAGGTTCTCTAGCTGTAATTTCTTGCCGGGTTTTGGTATCAGTATGATCTTTGCTTCTTTCCATTGCTGTGGTAGCTTGCCGTGCGCCCAACACTTTTTAATGTATTTTGTCAGTTTCTCAATTGATCCGTAATCGAGATTACGCAGTGCCCTATTGGATATTCGATCGGGGCCAGGGGCCGACTTGGTGTTGAGTTTGACGAGGGCCGCCTGGATTTCGGCAACGGAGAATTCCGCGTCCAGGGCCACGTTGCTTTCTCCCGTGTAGTCCGAATGTATTAGCGGTGGCGTTTGAGATATGTAAAGGCGTTCCGCATCCCGTAAGAATTGTTGTTCCGTTCCCCCGTAAGCGTGTATGATTTTGTATATGCCTTGCATGTGTGCGGTCTTAGTGTTGGCGGTATCTATCAGGTACCGCAGCATCTGCCACGTGCCACGCGTGGTGAGTTGACTGTCCATCTCCGCGCATTTCTCTTCCCATTGTTGTCGTTGCAGGGTAAGCGCGTGCTTTTCTATTTCTTTGTTGAGCTGCGCTATCCGTTTACGCAGTCTCCTATTGTGTCTCTGTTGTTTCCATCGGCGCTGCAGGTGGGTCTTGGCTTCCCACATGTGCAGTAACCGGGAGTCTATTGTATCGAGCCCAGCTTTTGACGGGATCGTTTGCGTCACGCGCTCGATGTCCCGCCGCAGTTGGTCGGTCCATTGGTCTATGTCTTTGATGTCTGCCACCTGTTGCTTGTCACGATGTGCGTAGTTGATTCCAGTTGGTGATCTTCATTTGGCGACCGGCATTGTGTTCCTGCTGGCCGTCTTCTGCCGTTATGCAAATGCTGTAGTGATCGCTTCCCAAGTCTTGCATGGTGTTTGTCCAAGTGACTTGGCGAGTGTTGCACGTAAAAGTAAGGTCCGGCGTCGTGTCGGTGCTGACGCTGTTGCCCTGCCTTGTTGATGCTGCGGGGTCGGTGACGAGTTCGAGTTCGGCCTATTGCACCGTTACCCACACATGCGTGCCTTTGGGCTGATCATGCTTGTAACCCCACGCCGTGTGCACCGCGTTAAAGTCCCCCCCCCCCCCGCCCCCCAATGAAAATCTGTTGCCCTTGGGCGATGTCGATTGCCCGTTTGAAGAGAGCATGGAAGCGGTGCTGGCGGCATCTGGGACTGATGTAGATGTTGAGTACGAAGATGCTGTTGCGCGTCTTGCGTGGTGGAATTAGTTCTGTTAGGACGTTTGCAATGTCTCTGACTTTAGTGTCGTGTTCGATAGCTGCGTGCGCTCGCTTGACCAGCGTGGTGACGTTTGGTTTCTCCGCCTTGCTTGGTATAGACTGGTACCCCGTGAGTTTGGCGGGGCCGTTCGTTTCTTGCAATATGATGACGTCTGGGCGTTCGGGGATCGCTTTGGGGTATTGTTGTAAGTGCGCTCGTTTGTTTTGGTAACTTCTGCAGTTACACTGCCATATTGTGTGTTTTTGTTTAGGTGGGTGTCGGGCCATGTTTATATGTTGTTACATGTGTTGCGCCGCTTCCCAATGCGACGGTACGATCGTGCTGTTCGTGGCTTCTAATCTGGACAGTCGGAGGTGAACGCTCACCAAGCTCTGCTGGATGGTAGGCGTGATGGACGCGATGATGGTTTCCTCGAGATTGCTTAAGCGAGCCTCGAGTGCATCTATTCGCGCAGTCGCGTATCGCTGCGCGCATGCGCTTGCGTCGTGTTGCTTCTGTAAGGGCGGGAGTGGGTCTGCGTTTAGTATCGGGGAATTCGACCTCGTCGTCCTCTATGGGTTCTTTTGTGTTTCCTGCGTGATCTCTGTGGGAGTGGGTCTGCGTTTAGTGTCGGGGCATACGACCTCGTCGTCCTCTATGAGTTCTTGTGTTTCCTGCATGGCCTCTGTATCAGTACCGCTTTTCACGGCATGCTGGAGTTGTTCTATGAGTTCGTCTTTTGCACGAATCTGTGTCTGCATGTGTTCTATTTGCTTCTGCAGCGCTTGTATCGCCTGTGTTAATTTAGCTATCTCCGTCTCTGTCTTAGCGGGTGTTTTGTCGCCAGCCTTCGTGGTTGGTGCTCGTTTTCCGGTGACCGCATCTGCCCAGCTCACCTTCTCGGTGGTCTCGGTGTCTCTCGTTGCGGTCCTTCTGGGGGTTGCGACTGCGCAACCGGCGTTGCTTCCGGGAGTCCGGGGTGCGGCTCCGGGACCGGGAGCGGCCTCGGCTGCGGGTCCTGGATCTCGAGCGGGACTTGCCGGCGGAGCTGGTGGCTTTGGCGGCCTCTTCCGCCTCTTCGGCGGCCCTGCGTCGTTCCCATTGCCTCTTTGTCACGACGTAGGGGGTCTTGTATCGTGCGCGGCAGTTGCGATCCGCCGTCATGTGTGTTCCCCCGCACAGCTTGCAACGGGGGGAGCACTGGGGGTCGGGGCCTGGGTTAATGGCGTCGCAACCACGGCACACTTTGTCATGAGGATTGGGGCACACGTCCATGCGGTGACCGACTCTTTCGCAGCAGTGACACATGTTGATTTGCTTACGATTTGCATACAGGGCACATGGAAGGAGGGCGCCGCCGTACCTGACATAGGAAGGCACTCGCGGTCCTTCAAAGGCCACTATGACCGTTTTGGTATTACTGAGCCGTTTGGCTGCCACGGCGTGGGGGTTGCGTCCATGAATGATGTTGGTGTGAATAGACTTGGCGTCCTCCTCCAACGGGATTCCCCTGATTATTCCCTTCACCGTGTAGTCGGGGGCCGTCTCGCAGGCACTGACCTCGTGGCGGCGATCACCGATGGTGATGGCTTCTAATTGTCTGTACTTCGCGGCGTGAGTACCGTGGGGTGTACTCACGACAATGATGTTTTGGCGGTTGTTGGAACACACGGTGTCCTCCCCTGCTTCTTGCGCCGGCACGTTGGCCGCCTGGTAAATGGCCGATGCGAGGCGCATGGTTCCGGTGGTGGCAACGTCGAGGCCTCCACGATCTTGAAGTCACTTCCTCGGAGTACCCGCCGTGATTGCTCAGTGGCTATGGTGTTGGGCTGCTGAGCACGAGGTCGCGGGATCGAATCCCGGCCACGGCAGCCGCATTTCGATGGGGGCGAAATGCGAAAACACCCGTGTACTTAGATTGAGGAGCACGTTAAAGAATTCCTGGTGGTACAAATTTCCGGAGTCCCCCACTACGGCGTGCCTCATAATCAGATCGTGGTTTTGGCACGTAAAACCCCACAATTTATTTTTTTTTTCGTTGGAGTAGTGGCATTTTGCTGTTCCTGATGACTTGCTGCTTTACGTTACGCTGCTGTTGACGCGAACGCTGTCGGTTGCCGTTCGCTCCCTCGCCGGTGTGGGAGTGGGCTCCGTTCTGGGTGTTGCTCCGCGCGGTCTCGCGGTTAGATTGGGTCTTGTATCTGATGGTGCACCAACCGTTGCCCTCAAGAAACTTTTCAGGGGAGATGTCCTCCCCGTTCACTTGGACTTGCATCATTGTGACCCCTCGGGTGGCTGGTGACGTCCACCATGCGGACTACTCCGGTAAGGGTTAGCGTGGTGCCGGTCGGGCGTGGGTCAAGACCTCTCTAATTCGGAAGGAAGCCGTTTCCCACCTTGAATATGGTGCCAGTAGAATCTTGGTGACTTCCTGCGTACGCTGGTGTTAAATTCATCGAGTGAATGACTGATAATCACTGCGAAATTCTTTGGAAAACGGAGCCGACGTGAGATGCGGCCGCTTCCTTCGGCGAAGCAAGAACTTCCTTGAAATTTATAAATTTTAAATTTATATTACTAATTGCTACTTTGTTAAATATTTTTAAACCTCCTTGGTCTTGTCGAAACAGTCTACTGATTATGCCACAGGGACTTTTAGGCGCCATCTGTGATGAAAATTAACAGGAAGCTTTAGCTCAGGCAAAACTCCGATTTCTTTATTCAAATATATGTAAAATTGAGAAATGCTTTCATGAAACAACCGCTGGAGCGATTTAAATTAAATGTGTTGCATTCTAGAGAGAAACAAACTCCAGCAACTATATGATACAGAATCTTGATTTAAGGCCTCGAAATGTTCTGAAAAAATTTCCAAAAGATTACAACCATCAGAGAGAGAGTGTGTGGAAAGGCACAGAGGTTGACCAGATGCGAGATTCCGGTTTGCTACTCTGTAATTGGGTGGGGGAAATAGGGGTTGGAAATGGGGAAAAGAAGGAGAGGAAAAATGCTTTCTCCTAATGCGAGTCATTCCTCGCCTCATACCAGGCCCTTTGCGGTATATACTATTGACCAAAAAACTTTACGGACCAAGGGATCTGACAAAAACCTGAATATCTCCATAGCCCCAAAACGCAGCCTGGTGTTCCCATTTCCAGCGTCTACTGGTATATGCGAACAGCATTGTGATGTACGGTCTTACTCGCTACTTTTAAAGGCTGCTCAGATATTTAGCGTTTTCTGAGATCCCGTACTGCGAGTGCTTTCTTCCCTCTCTCCTTTCTTTTCATCCCTTTAATCCCCTTCCCCCGTGTAGGGTAGCAAACCGGACGTGCGTCTGGTTCACCTCCCTGCCTTTCCTTTCTTCCTTTTCCTCCTCCTCCTCCTCCTCCTCCTCCTCCTCCTCCTCCTCCTGAGATCCCGTGGTGCGTAAACTTATTTGGTCGACTTCTGACACCGTGTCGAGCGAGCGAATGACGCAGCAGCCAACTATCCCGGGCGGGCAAGTGCCCAACACTATTTATTGAGCCCTTATATAGCTGTGGATGCTGTGCTGCCATCTAGCGCTACTGCCGTACACTAGAGACAGTACGTTGTCGTCTCGCCTTGTTTTGAGCGTTCTTCAATAAAAAAGAAAATCTGACCGAGACCCTGGTCTTCGAACCAGGGTCTCCCAGCACAACCGCCCGTTGCAATCTGGACGGCCCCGCTACATCCATTAGACCACAGACGTACGCATACTATCCCTGTGCCAACGCCAACTAACGCCTTGAAATGATTGGTGCATGCGTCACGTCGCATATCCACGATTTGCTTAAAAAGGGCGAGCACGTGCTTACGCGCCACTTTCCATTAAGCCACATACGCAGGAATGGAACACGCGAATAACTGTCAACCTTACAACTGTCCTTGGCGTGCATCACGTCGCATAGCAGCCTGTGCATCACGCCTGTGCATCACGCCTGTGCATCACGCCGCAAAGCGGCAATGTGCCAGTGTCACACATGCTTCGCAGGTTCAGCAGGCGACCCGCGACATCGCCACGGTCATCATTATCTCTAGACCAGGGGCGCCATGCTCTAAACAAATCACAAGAACACCAACTCTTTGTTTCTTTGTTTCTTTCTTCCTTTATTTCTTTCTGTCTCGCTGGGGCAGACAGCGCTTTGCGATACCCTTTGCGAACGAAGGCGGTACCCTGTGTACCACCTTCGTTCGACACAGGTTGTAATAGAACAGGTAGTAACGTTTCATCACCGGAGTACAAAAAATCAGTGATGCCATTGCTGTCGCCCGGTTACTATACGGGGAATCCGGAAAAAAAACGGACTGGCTTTATGGAGCTTTTCGTAATTGTATTACGGTGTTCTCCCGCTAGGTGGGTGTAGGTGGGCCCTTCACAAGTCAGCACCCAGGCCGACCTCGCCGTAAGGTGTCTTGCGGGTTTGTGGTGACAGTTTTCCCAACTGTTATCCTGCTACTCTGGTGAAATCGTGACGGTTGTTAGTACTAGACACTGAAACTCCCCGTTCTTCTGACTCCTTCTTGGTAAAAGAAGCAAATAAACACTTGAAATGTTTCAGACGACATTTGTGGAGGAGGCACTGAGTCATACACGAGATTTTGAGTGGTTTCAGTGGTTCCAAGAGCAGAAATGAGCCCTAAGAACATACTCATTTCGCCGTATCTTGAACCGGTCGTACCTATGAGATTGACTAAAACGTTCCACGAAAAAATACAACAAAAAAAGAAGGCGCCAGTCGTCACTAAACAACTAACAAGATTTCAGAAACTGCTGTCATGCGTTGATCGAAGCTCTTGTGAGAGGATTTATAATGCGGGAATTAGGCTTCAGACAGGTTGCCGCGATGTTTGTTCCCCGCCTGCTCACAAAGGACCAGAAACGAAACAAAGATCACTGGTTTGATTTTGTGCAAGGATTTGAAAAATCACATCCAAGTTGACCCAGACCTTTTTTTCGGAGATCATCATGGATTGCGAAAGCTGGTGCTATGGATATGACCTCGATACCGAGCAAGATTCGAGTAATTTGAAGACTCCTTCACCAAAGCTGGAAAAAGCGACAAGTGCAGTCGTATCATTTTTTTATTGCAGTCCTATCAAACATCATTTTTGTTATTGCGATAGCAATTATATGGACACTCCAAGCTGATTTCTGCCGTCGGCGTCACCGTCGTCGTCATCGTCGCCACCGTCGCCGTAGCCGGGAGGTTCCGTATAAAGTCCAAGGGCGATAAAGTCGTCGCCGCGTGCCGTATGCTGTATGTGCGAGTGAAAGCCCGTGAGGGACGTGGGCTTTCACGGAGAGCGAACGCAAGGCGGAGAGCAAACTCGACGTCTTCCGTCGTGCGAAGGGCTGTGGGGGTATGGGAGGGACGGAGGGGAGGCTACGTTTAGCTGCGGCACCAAATGCGTATCTTGCTAATGGCGCAAGGGGAACTGGCGACTCAATCTCCCACACGAAAGGAGGAAAGCGGAAAGGCAGCGCGGGAGGCAGGGGGTGCTGTTTCTACTCTGCCAGCAACTGCGTACTTGTACTTTACGCGGCTGCGAGCGTTGGCATGCACCGTATCTTGAAAGCGATCTCCACACGCATCTTACCTTTGAATGCGCTGTGCTTTCGCCGCTCAGTTTCCGTTGAAGCGATACACCGCACGAACCCTCGCTCTCTGCTGCAGCCGCGCTTCCTCACGCCAGTGTTTTGACAGCGGTTGTCTGCGGTCGTCGAGTGTGATCTATTCATGTTTGCTTGTGCGCGCTGACACCATGCTTGTTAATTCAGTTAGTAAGCGAATTTGTCCAAGTTTATGCAGCCGATAAAACTGCTATCCTTACTCCGTATAGCATTCTTCCTTGTATATCCAGACCGTACAGGCTTCAAAGGACCTGTACAGGCCTCACAATATCAAACGTTCGACGGCTGTGGAATAATGCCACGATTTGTAATGTTGCCCGAAGATTTTTCTTGCTCCTAAGATGTAACAAGGTCAAGTAAGGAATCGTACAACGGAACATCAAGTGGGGAAATGAGTCAATGTTACCTCAGGGAAGAAAAAATATCCTTGATAGAGACAGGGTTTCCTGATAATACAGTTCTTGAGAAAACCACAACGCAGTTCTTAAAGTATACAAGTCATGCAAATGAACACACCAGGGGGGGCCGACTTTGCAGAGCATTTCGTTCGTAAGAGCTGTAAGCCATAGGCACGCCACCTTCTCTAACAATGTGTCTGCCATCGCGATCTCGCTGGCAGTTAATTGTTTATTGAGAGTTCTAGCTTATAAAGACTCTTAATTCATATACCGGCCCAGATCTTTATTATGTACCAAGACACTAGCGGTATAAAGCTCGTTCGTTGGCCACCAGCAGAAATCTGCCTCCATTTCTCATCTACGTATCTTCAGGACCTTAAAAGCGTTCTCTTAACTTATTTCTTTTCGCCGACTAACACTGACTTTTTTTTACATTTACGCCCGTCGAAGCCCCTAAATACACAGGTTTTCGAGGATCTAATGAACACTGAAATCCATATGCCGACTCTTCCTTGCAATAAATTTAACATCGCAAAATCGGAAGCTTGGAGATGCGACTTGAAAGAATATAGAGCTTCCATTGACGAGTAGAGCTTGCAAATGGCCCTCGGCTTCTGATTTAACATTTCTCAAGACTAGACACAGCATATGTCTGGATAATTGACAAGGTTCGAAGAGCATGGTATGCCTTAAATGGCATAGATACTAATATTCTATTGCTGCAGCTTTACTGAATGATCACTGTTTGGCTGTTCGTGGCAAACCTTCACGCATTCGGCCATTTACATTGTAAACTTGCTAAGGCGGGCACGTAAGGCAACTTGGGTACTCGCAAGAGTTCTCCCGATCGCCCACAGCTGAAACACTCAATGGTTTGCCTCAAGTTGCATGATGCTAGCCGACGTATAGTGCAGGTAACGCTTGCCCTTGGTGCATGGGCGTTGCTGCACGTGCGAAGCGTTCAAGCGATTCTGTGGCCTCCATCGCAGTCTTAGAAAACTGACCGTGAGGAAAGTTCTTATATACGCCAAGCATAAATGTTTCAACGTGACTTCACTTCCTGGGCTGGGAAAGCTCAATAGAACACCCTATCTACACCATACCTAGCGAGAACGTGAGCTGAAACCGCCGGAAACCGGCAGAATTGTTCATCGTCGTTCTGACACCGTAATCAATCTCCTGTTCATCAATGACTTTCTCTTTGACTCGGGAATTCCAAATGTAGCAGGCCTAATTTCTTGTCGACACAAGATGTTGACGAAGGTAGGTAGGTCGATGCAACAATGCCTCGCTTACTTATTCCCCTACCTAAAGCACCGAGACTCTGGATAGGGGAATGGCTAAACCAAGCAAAGGGGCATCGAAACATGCTTCTACATTTTATCCTAATTAAATTTAATTGCGCCACAAGGGTCCAACCTTTTTGAAGGCCGGCATAACGTAGCGATTCCTTCCGCTCGAGTTTATGCCACTCTTATAATTCACCGTTCACGGACGGCTGGTACAGTTGATAACGCGGAAGCGAGCGCCGCCCTGACCTCTGGCGAAGCGCGAAAAGAAGTGATGGGATCGGCATTGAATTGTCACATTATCCCTGCCATGGTTTATATGACGTCCTTTAAAGTGGCAGCCGCCCCACACAAATTTAAAATTGGGGCTTTGACGCTATGGGCTATCTGCGGGGCCTTTTCGCACACGCTAATGATGTAAGCAATCTGCGTTGCAATCGCACATCCTTGCAGGCGCACTCACACGAGTGAGCAATTTATAGAACTATCATTTGTTACTCCGTAGATGTTGCTATGGCACGGCTACTTACCAAATTTTGTGAAAAAAATTAGATCGATACACAACCACGTTCACTTCCGGCTAATGCGTTAGTCCGGGCGTCGTTGGCGTTCTGGGCCAACGAAAGGCAAGATTCGTATACAGTGTGATCATTGTTAAGTTTTACGGAATTTTTCCAAATCGTCTGTGGCAGACAGCATGATTCCTATCGTTGAGCTCGATTACTTGAAGAGGCGGACATTGCTAGCACGATAAATCTAAACACGTATTAAACTAATTAACAACAAATGACAAATTACCTTTTTAATTAAATACTTTGCGGCACATATTGCAATTTACGAATTGTGGCGGGTGAGTTTGCAAGACGTATCCACTTCAAATGAATTTCCAGGAGGACACCAGTTTCTGGATATTATTACCCAAAGTGTGCGACGAAATACATGGGTGTTCCAGTTACTTTTGTGCTTCAATGCATAAAATAGCGTTTTGTCAAACAAGTAAGTGGAACAACAGCGCATTTTTACGGCGAGTTTGATGGTGCATATCTCAAAACTGGTGTCATCCTGACATTTCATTCTAAATGGATATGCCTCGCAAACTCACCAGCTCTGGCTACAATTCGTAAACTGCAATATGTGCCGTGAAGTAACTAATTAAGAAGTTAATTAGTGCAGAGTTATTAGTTCAATATATGTTTCGATTTTTCATGCAAGTAATGTCCGCCTCTCTGAATAATCCAGAGTCAGGGGTGCTATGCAGGATGCGCCGAGTTTCTCGTTCGCACGAGTTTCACCCGAGTTTGCTCGATGGCAGTCAGTGAACGGAGATAGCAAGGAACGTGCAAGAACAGCAGGCAAAAATAAATGTCGAGATAAAGCCGCGTATGAGCTTACATGAGCGCACCCTGCGCGGCACAGTGATTCCGTGCTTAAAGCACAGAAGACTGCGCAGCAAAACGCGCCAGCGCCGCGTATTGTTATCAACGTATTATCACCATTTAGCAATACCGTGACTGTACCGCTGTCTATCTGCACACTTGCCGTGAGCCACTTGCCACGCCTTTCTAGGGCGCGTAAAGGGCGTGCCTCCTTTTTCGAGCATTATCTTTCTATCCTCGGTCGAATGCGAATAGGGCACATGCGGTGCATTGTTGTGCCTACACTTTACCTCAATCGATTACGTTCAAATACAACAAATAAAATAAGAAAATCTTTATTTCTTGAAGTATCTGTTTTTCGTTTGGAATGCCATAAATGTTTGATGACAAACGGAGATCGAGCGAATTATTAACTTTTGCACTTTCTTGCCGCGAGTGGCGACAGTGAGGCGAAAGCTTACAAGCGGATACATTTTAGAGGGTCGCACGCACGAGGGAGTTCATACGGTGAGCAGTCGCCAGGGGCACTGCAGTGCTATCCTTGATAGGGTGATTTGATACCCGCGCGCATCGAGGCACTCTAATCCTTGATAAAGTCAGTCATGACAATGATCTTTCAATTTCCTGACTATTAGGGGAATGGCAACGCAGCACTACAGCATGGTTGTTCACCGCAGGTGCTTCACTTAGGCGGCTATTAAGGCCGCCGCTTTACCAACTGAAACGATGGGAGCAACGGTTGTCACTGCAAAATGGCTGTGCGGTATTCTAGGGTCCGTAGTGACGCAGCACAGTGAAAATGCGCCCGTTTATCTGCGAGCGGGAAGCCTCCGCGATGCATTGCAAAGAAGAGCGCGCTGCCCAGTGACACAATTCATCGCTTGTCATCGCTTGCCCAGTGAAGGTGCCTCCGTTCGCTTGTATACGCAGAGTTTGAGTGTGTTGTTCTCTCCAATGTGCTTGCCGATTGCTTCTGCTGCTGAGCTAACAGCGATCGCAGATAGATATAGTAACGACAGCGCAGCAATCGCATTTTGGCCGGTGATGGCTCCTGTGTGCAGTTAGGAAATGAAACTTCGAACGCACGTAGGGGTTGCAACTATTTACTGTGCCGTGCTTGTGATGAAGAAATGTCATCGCACTGGGTTTAAAAAAGCGAGCGTTTCTCGGCGCTGACCGTGTTTGCGACACTGCAGATCCGATACACCACCGATGACAGAGCAGCCATCTCAAACAACAGCTGCGATACCTTTACGTTGGAAAACACTACGCACTGCTCAGCATCGTCATCCACCACGGCGCATCGACGCCTTGCAAGCAGCTACAGTGTCGTTCCGATAATTATTTGCTGTGCGCTACGTCGCTACAATGCAGACAATGAACCATGTTGTGGGGCCATCACAGCCTAAGAAGATAGATGCATGAGCCAGCGAAAGTCGCCGCTTTGTTTTTGATAGTGGTTCTCAGTTACAGTGCATCACCGATGACAGTGTGCTGTGCGTATTTTCTGTCGGCGGTCAAGATTGTTGATGCCTCTCAGTTCCGCACCACGTCGCTATTGCCGGAAAATAAGTTGGGCGTGGTCCAACCGTGGCGGGCGCGCGCACAAGAGTTACATGCCTCGCGCGGGGCGTGACGCATGGTTTTGATTGACACGCGAACTCGGGCCAAACTCGTACATCGCGAAACCCCCCTCGAGTTGAACTCGGGAACATGGTGGCGGCAGCAGCAGCCTGTGTAATCGCATCCAGCGGCAGCAAGCGTCAATAGGACCATCTGGACCCGTTCACCTACATGTCCGACGTAGAGTTTCAGCGTCATTTTTGCCTTTCCAAAACGTGAGTGCGCTGGCTGTGTGACGAGTTAGGCGAAGGCCGTCGTCTGCGGAGATAGGGTGGCGGGCAAATTATGCTTTCCCAGCGTAGACTGGTGTGACTAGGCTGCGGAGGAATAGTTCGTGCGATCGCTTCGGCTCTCTCCTGTTTCAAGCAAGCTCGTCCACCGCGCCCCAGCCCCAGGCCAGGTCCGGCGTCGTCATCGGCGTACTGGAGCACCTGCGAGCACCTGGGGTTCAACCCGGACCAACCAACCTGAGCAGGCGAAGTAGTCACATTGTATTGGAAGACTCAGAATGGACGCCCGGCTGCCTTTCGGTGCAACAGGTGCCGAAATCAGTTTTGGCAGGCACACGGTACCGCTGCACGGCACGGGCAGAGAGGCGAAGGAAGTTACTGCGCCAACACGGACCGCCTCGGCCGTCCGAACGGCCACCTCTCCAGGCGGCAAATGATTTGGCTCACGTACTGCGTGAGCAAAATCGTAGACATATGGATGTTGAAAGAGACCGTAGACTTGTTTCCTCTATCGGAGCACGCCATCGCCGACTGGAGGAGCTACCCCCGTAAGGTCGCGAGGGACGAGCTGCTGGCGCGAGCTCCACTCGGTGGCCCCGGGAAGACAGCGCAAATTGACGAGTGCCTTTTTCGCGGCCTGCAAAAGTGCAATCGAGGCCACCTAATGACGGGCGACAACGTTTCGCCGAGCCGCCAAAACTACGGTGGTGTTAAAGATGGTGGCCCATGGGTCTTCGGCATGGTCTGCGCGACCTGAGGGGTTGCTGCTACTTTTCAAGGTCGACCGACGAAAGGCGGCGACGCTAGGCGCCATTATTGCAGCCAATGTTCAACCGGAGACCATTATTCATAGTGACGAATTCAGTGGATGCTAACGGGGCTATGCCTTAATCTGCATTGGGAGACAGTTAACCACAGCGTGCACTTTGTGGAAACCAACACGGGCGTTCACACGCGAAAAATAGAAGGTTATTGTCAAAAAATGAAACGCCACCTCGTCAGCAGTGGGTACAGAGTAACTGCACTGATGCTGGAGTCCCACCTGGGATGAATGTGGTGGCACTCAACGGCCACGTGCGCTGCAAAGACCCTTTCTTGCGTTTGTTAGAAGCCACGCATCGCTCGCGGTACCCAGTATAAAGACTCTTTCCTGCCGTTGTTAGAAGCCATCGCTCGGCGCTAGCCAGTATGAAGGTGCGTCACAATGTAAAAGAAAATAAAGGGGATTTTTTTTTTCATCCTTGCATGAGTGTTTTCCGACATTCCTGAGTGCTTACACGGTAAGCGCGCGGCAAACCACTTCTGCGCTAGCCTACGCTCCCTTCGTTTCGAAGCCTTACTTTAGCGCGAGCAACGAGCGATCTGTTGAAAGCCCAGTGTAAAAATCAGACGCACACCAATCTGTGCTCGGAAATGGGAGCGCAAGCACGTAGCGAGCCGCACCGATTAAATCCAGAGGAAAGAGAAAGAGCAACTAGCGGTCTGTTCAAAGCCCAGTGCGAAAACCAAGCGCACACCAATCTGTGCTCGGAAATGCTAGCGCAAGCACGTAGCGAGCCGCGCCAATCCAATCCAGAGGAAGAAAGAGGAGGGCGAGCGTGCCCTCGTGCTATAACGCGAAACGATTAAACTACAAATTAGTCTAATACACATTCAGTGTACAATTTGTAACCTTTAAAACACCTATACCCTACGGTAATGTGACTAATATTATTGTACTAAATGCATTTATTTGATAACTTGCTTGTGCCTCTATGCACTCGGTGGAACGACAAACAAGTGAAAGAATGCACGACCATGCACCAACCGTATGATCACGTGAGCCCCAGTTTGTCGACCGCCCATATGGCAATGCCCAAGAGATAATAGCCACCGAGAGTGAATCTATATAAACCAATGAAACTGGAGGTGTGCCGACGGACAAACTTTGTCTTGTTACCATTAGTTCTTTCATCTTGGGGCGTCGCCAGAGCTCGTGAAGATCCCGAGTTTCGCCAAACTCGGGGCATCCTGCATAGCACCCCAGGACTGTAATTTTGTTATCTGCAACAGGCGAGTAATAAAATTTAATCAAACTTAAAAATGATCACCCCGTATTTGGCGTAGAGTTATGGCGTCATTCGGGAATGTTCGCCACGTGCATTTCTTCTTCCAGCAAACCCATGTTCGACAGTACTGCGAGAAACGTAGATATAAATAGAAGACACGCGAGAGATTCTATTTCTTGCTAAGGCAGTGTCACGTTCTCCTCTCCCCTTTGTAACAATGAGATCCCTGCTTCTCCTATTTCTGTAGGCTTTAAACTAAATCTTCTAGTGGGCTAAAAATAGCTCTTTCTTAGTATAGATACTTTTAGAGGGCAAGGTTAAGTACCCGAACTTTAATAAAGCATACGAATGTGTTTGTGTGTTATTTTCCCTTTACCTGGGCGCCTCCAGCAGAATTAAATTAATAAAGAGCCGGGAGCGGACGCGAAAGGAGGCACAGAGGCCGCAGTCGTTTCCACATTTTTTGGCGGCAGAAATAAGGGCCATTTACGCCAATGCAGTTTCTGATTTCTTTATATACACCTGCATCGATGTGACCACATTCAAAAAGTTTAATAACTGGCGGGGTTTGACGGCCCAAAGCCGCGGCTTGACTCTAAGAGACACCGTATTGGTGGGCTCCGGGTTAATTTTGACCATCTGCGCTTCTTTAACTAGCATCTACTTTGTACACGAGCGTTGGCGTATTCTGTAGCCACTGTAATGCGGCCACTCTGACCACGAATTGAACCCGCAACCACGCGCTCAGCCGCAGAAAGCCAGGGCCACGTGCCACCGCGGCGGGCAAGTCAAGAAGCTCAAACTGGGCCTTTGCATTTCTCAATACTAACATTCCCGATGTTCTAGTATATCTGGCACCATGGTTTGCACTATACCCGGCATCGGCCAATCGTGCAAGTGCACCGACTCTTGTGCATCACGCTTCGGGTGCGCGCTAAATAACCCAACTTCCTTGAATTGTTCCGGAGTCACCAACTACGGCGTCTCTCATAGTCCATGTGAATCGTCTAGATAAGCCTGAACAAACAAACAAACAGACAAACAAACAAACAAATGAATCAGTCAATCAGTCACTCTTTCATTTGAGCTGCTGAAA
>NC_051154.1:29559873-29594863 GCF_013339745.2 Dermacentor silvarum
ATGTGAACGCACGAGATGTCTTCCTGCCGAGTATGACCAACGACCATCCGTCGGCACCACCTCACGTTCATACTTACGTCCCCTTACGCTCACTGGCACTCGTGTTGATACTTACGTCACACTCACCGGCACTCGCATTCATATTCACATCTACTGACACCCTTCGTCACTCACTCGCACTTACTGCTTTGAAGTAAGTATGAGTGAGTGTGAGTTGAGCACTCACGAGTGAGTATGCTGACTTATAATTGCGAACGATATTGTAGGTAAACATTTGATTAATTAATTAGGTTTCTCCGGAATTTTGGTGCTCGAGCTTTGAAGGGCGCTATGATTAATTACGCCAAATTCATTTGAGGAGTCCAGGGAAATACTGAGTAGCATACTTTTAGATTCGAAGTGCCGTAATGTAAATTTCTTTTGCTTGAAAAGGTGCCAACTCAGTGGAGCTATTTATGCGGAATTCGTGCTGTGTGATTGTGAGCCGCTGTGAATCTTTACTAGAAGTAGGAACTGCGCGAAACACTTGCAACGGTGACGCTAGTCGTACCGCGTGTAATATTGCGCTCGCTGTCGACGTGGCCGCTTCGCATGGTGGGTGAAATCAGTAATTTTTGTGGTTTGAATGCCGCATGCCCTAAATAATGAGAAAAAGCAACGGGGAGTCGACAAGGGAACGCTATCGGGTTTTACAAATGCAGCGGTTGCTCTGGAGATCCCATACTGAGAACTCGCGGCAACGTTCTTCTCGTGTGAAACGGAAGCATCCGGAGGTAGCTGGCAGATAGGCCCGGCTTTTGACGGATGCCGCTACCCTGCTGCACCAAGCCACGTGCAACACTGTGCAGAGCTTCCCGTGCCCATGTCCTGCGGCACTGAATACATCCGTCGAACGGGTCGCTGCGTACACGACCTGCGTAAGGCCGATTTACGCTCGAACCGAATGCGGCACCGCCCGCCTGCCGCACGCTAACGGTCGTGCGAAAAATTGCACATGTCGCACACTGGTGCGCGAATAGAGGTTTACGCTGGGTCCACACATACAGTGTAAACCAAAATTTGTGCACCAGTGTGCGACATATAGGTGTAGTTTTTAGCACGACCGCACGCGTGCGGCAGACGGGCGGTACGGCACGACGCAGCTCGCAAGCAGCCGGCGGACAGTGGCTCAAATCTGCCATTGTGGCACAAACTGCGCACGCGTAGCAAGGGTGGCGGCTGCCAGAGTGCGCTCGAGTGCCACTTGAGGTAGAGTTACTGTATATGCTCCCCTTGGGGAGCAGAGTTACGCATCTGATTGAACGCGCTGCTCGTGCCTCTATTCGCCAAATCTGGTCGCATGTGCGAAAATCATCCTGTTGAGGGAAAGCCAACATCACGGCTGCGCCTGCACCATAGAGTCTCTATGGCCTGCACTGCTGCCCACCGCGCCACCTGGCATTCGCGGAATAAAGGAGGAAGCACACTCAGCAGCTGAGCGGGGCCATATTCTGCATTCAAGATGAATAGCTTTTCTGCTTAACACGGATGCGTCAGCGGGCAAGATGGCGGACGTATGCGCAACTCTTCTCCCGTAGGGAGCATATACAGTAACTCTAACTTGAGGACATGAGGCGTGAGCTGTCAGTCTGCAATTCATCCAGTGTTCGGGGACTTGTGTTAGACGCAGATGGCTTTCAAGATACAGCGGCGCCCGGAGAAGAACGCGCGGCGCCCCCGACCCTCTCCTCCCCCCAGAGCCTTGCGGCCATGGCCACCGCACGCGCTTGCGCGGGCCGTATAGTCCACGAAGTGGACTTCCAAACTGAAGCACCCAGTGCGAAGAAGGACCATGCAGAAAATGGACGCATCGCGCCGCGGACTCATGTGACGTGGCGAGAACACTGTAGACGGCGTCGCGCCAGGCACTCAGAGAAGCTCTTCCTGTGTGTGCGTGTGTGCGTATGCGTTTGTGTATATGACTTGAACAAGTGGGCGCGCAAGACCACTGGGCCTCTAACACAGGGCATCTCCGGGCCTCGCCCGCTCTAGCTAATGATTGTCAGTTTGTCAAAAATGTTCAAATTGTCGGTTGTTTACTTGCCCTTTAACACCTTCGTGACAATGTGTACGTTGGTCAGTGAGATATAGCTTTTGCGAATGCCAGTTAGGAGACGCACTTGGAAGTCCAGGCTTGTGTAAATGTTATTTTTCGCTCATATACGAAACCTTGAATAAAAAGAACTGTACACTGAAAATAATTACTGAAAATGAAGTACTCTACTCAATTATAGTTCTGGCCTTCAGCAAGTGCTCCCCCCCCCCCCCCCCCCCCTCGAAAAAAATTCCTTGCTACAGGCCTGGTGGGTATCGCTGGCCACCGCCATAACACAAGAAACGTGCCAGCGCTTTGTACCGTATGTCGTGCTGAATAAGATGCTGCGAAACCCTCTTCGCAAAGGGCACTATATCCGGCACCATGTTCACGACTGAACTGTGGGGGCGCATGCGCTGATAGTCGAGTGTTTCGACAAGCTCTGCCACAGTCCAAAGCGGCACTTCTACGGCATAATTTATACTACAAAACTTTCTGCGAGTCTTAAGCAAAGAAATTGACTTCTATCCTTTGATGCTCGCCGCCGGCAAGTAAATTGCGAACGACGACTAATATGCGGTTGCTGCTTAAATATATTAAAGGGCGCGCGAGAGAGCGGAGAATGAAGTTAGGAGTATTATTTTCCTTTTTGCACTTGAGAAGCTGAAGTCCGATGAAGCAGGTGTTGGCACACTCAGCGTCGTTCTTCCTTTTTCCGACTTGGCAAACGGCAGTCTCATTACGCGAGCAAAGCATTCTTGCAAGCAAAAGATAGAGAGAAAATGGACTCTTTCGGAAAGAATCGTGAGCTATGTACAAGCTCTCAACGTACGAAGTAGTAAATTTATTCATTTTTTTTTCATTTCCCCCCATTGCTCTCATCTTGTTTGGAACCTCTTAGCTCAGAAAGTCGAAGCCACATTTGGAAGGGGAATACGCTTGCTCCGTTCTCTCGAGTGCGGTACACGTCTTCTCATCTCGGCTGCTTTTTGCGTGCCCGACGCACGAGGTGAGGCGGGCATGGAAGGCAGGATAAGTATAGAGGAAAGCAGCTAGTAGACGCGGCACCCACCTTGCAGAGATGTTGCGGGCGTGGCAGATGAACTAGACGCACTCGAAAGCCTAACGGGAATTTATGGCTTTCGCTCCCAGTCGACTTAAAGCTGTTTTTACTCAAGGATATTTATCGTCATTTTCTTATTTTGCCATCTGGAACCGATGTGAGTGTCCGTGTAAAGCCAGGAGAGTGGGAGGTGGAGGGAGTCTGACGGACAAATGGGATCAGCGCGGGTACTCGGCCTCGCCATCGCCTTTGTAGACGCTTGCGGGCGAATTCCCCGACTGTAACAAAAGCTTCCAACTGCATGGACGCCGGCCAGTTCTGCGTGGTGGCATTTGGTTGACGTTTGTCCACCCAAGCGCTCCCGCATTGTCTCGTCGAAAGATCTTCAGCTCAACCAGCAGGAATTGTCCGGCCGTTGTTTTCAAAGAAACTCTGGGTCTGGATAATGTACCTATTCTATTAAAGGCGTAAGCACTTCTATGCCTACCCAACGAAGAAACCCGTCCGTCCGTCAAATATAAGACGATTGCTTTCAAGGTCGGGCCCGCAGCAGCGAGCGAATGGACCTTCGTGCTTCCTCGCGCTTCAACACGAACTAAGCGGCGAGAACACAGCGCTTGGCGCACATGTGTCCCCATCGCAGATCGTTGTCGAGATCGGTCGATCGTGAACGGTGGATGCACAGGAGGTGATCGATGGTCTCTTCACATCTGCACTTGGTGCACATGGGTGAATCGCGCGTCTCGCTTCAACGCGAAATAAGTGGCGAGAACACAGCGCGCACGAAGCTATCAGCACACGACGCTATGTGCCCGATCGCAGATCGCTTTCAAGATAGGGCCCGCGCGGCCGCACCATACGCAGCCGCCGCCGGAGCACGGTTGATCACGGATCACGGAATGGTTCTTCGCGGATGAATAAGGCGCTAAAGAGGGATAACGGCTTATGATTGGAAAGTCATCAGCGCACCTGGCACAGCCACTTGCAATAGTTCGCTTGCGTCATCAATTCACATAGCGCCGCCGTCCGCAGCAGTTCGTGTCGCCTCAGCGCTGTCGTTTATACTGGTCGGATCAAGTTTCATAACATTGATAAGGACACCGGGTTGTGTGAAGATGAGCAAGTGGCACAATGCCTACGCATACTTAGACAACTCCCAGAGGAGTTTCTGCGTGAATTTTTTCAATGTTATTCGCGCTTATTCGTCAGTGGCCTGAACGGCACTCCGTTCGCGTTGTCAAGATCGGTCGATCGTGAACGGTGGATGCACAGGAGGTAATCGATGGTCTCTTCACATCTGCACTTAGTGCACATGGGCGAATAAGCCATTCCAATGCGATAGTTGGGTGAGTTAGTGAAAGCTACTACGACCCATAGCCGACACTGCAGCGTATCAACGTGCCCACTCGTCACAATCCCACTCGTCACCGTAAGACTTGTCATAGGGAAACTAATCGCACCACGCTTCCTCTGTAAGGAGCGACGATTCGACGACTCCCCTCCCCCCTACGGCCCAGGGATGCTCACGCTATACTCACAACGAGGTTATGAAATTCTCTACATGTCTAGACATGTAGGAGGTCCCGATTCAGTCTCTGACTATGGGACCTCCTTCTGTATACACAAATTTTGCTATTCATTTAATCTCCAAATAAAACCACTTATGACTTCTGAAAGGTCTTTCCACCCCCTCACCCCAAGTTGAATAAGGCGCAAGCCGTTTCTCTTAGACTCTTACAGACCGGCACCAGGCGCGTAGCCAGGGGGGGGGGGGGGGGGGGGGGGGGGCTGATGGGGCTTCAGCCCCCCCCGAAATTTTTTCGTGCCGGCATACACCGCCGACCAAAACTACCACCGACACCGCGAATAATAATAATAATAATAATAATAATAATAATAATAATAATAATAATAATAATAATAATAATAATAATAATAATAATAATAATAATAATAATAATAATAATAATAATAATAATAATTTATTTCCCATGAACAGAATTACCTGGCGGGGTTCTGGATAAAAAGTTGCACGCAGGCAACTTGACTAGCCCAAAAACTCATCAAAGGCAACAGAGGGCGTCGGGCGCTCACATGTGAGTAAACAGATGGGAAGGTGTCAATTTACAAAAAAAAAAAAAAAAAAAAAAAATGTGTATACGAGACAGGTAGTAATACACTTTAACAATCAGAAAAACAAGTAGTCTGCATTACTAAGGAAATATTGAATTTATACATGAGCATTATAGATTACATAAAGAAAGTCCTATTATACGAAAACAGGAAGAAAATAGGAAAAAAAAACATAACATAGCACTATATTCAGTGCAGCATAGACTAAAGCAAATAAAGGGGGGAGAAGTCATACAGGATTGCATCTGAATAAACTCATTAAACAAGAAGGATTAGTTTGACTGAAAGTAGTTGTGCAGGCTGCATAAGGACAGAAGGTCTATTTCTCGTAAGGCGAGGTTATTGAGTAAGGTCGGAAGTGTATGTCGAAGCATTTGTTGGCCATAATTCGTTCATGAGTGCGGAATGTCCCATTGTTCAGGTGTCCTAGTGTCATAGGCTGCGACATGTTCGTGTAGGCGAGCTATGTTCAATCATTCTGCATTCTCTCTACAATGTCTTTTTCACGCTCGAAAGACATTTCGGCACGAACATTGCGAACAAGGGCTGGATTTCGTGGTACCTGGGGTGCCTGGGGTGGATTTCGTGGCACCTGGGGTCACGTAACGCAAGGATCCGAGCACAAACTTTCAAGGGCTTTTCGATAGCGAGCGGGCGCGTTGCGGCATCTCGCAGCAGCCGCGGAATCTACGGAACGCATGGATTTCAATTCCGAAACTTTATGGGTGTAAAGTTCTCATAAACTTTTGACGCGAAAGGTGCACTGACATTTCCATAGGCGTGCTTTAAAAGATTTTCAATTATGGAACTTTATGGGGTTAATGCTGTTATAAACTTGGACGAACATGCGTGTACTGGAGCCCTCGTGTCCAAGCCATTCCAGAAATGAAAGCACGCGCTCGCAATCTTCCACAAACACGAAAATACTAAATATTACCGTGACTGTGAGCTAGCAGCTGATAATTTTCTCCAACCATTTTCAGGACGCGTGCCCAATGTGATCGATCAGCTGGACCAGGGCAGGCAAAGTAAAATTTGAGAAAACAGGAGAAAGGAAATGGCCTATTATTGAGTAATTCTTTTTGCGGGCTACAAGGTCTGGCTCTCGTTGGCCAGAGGGACAGTGGCCCTATGGATTCAAGCATAGGCCCCCCTGAAAATACAGGTATTTTCAAAGCGCTTCTCCGCATGCGAGCTGATTGTGGAAATACATATCTGAAGAACCATTTGGAAAGTTGCCCCAGTAATGCCTCGTATTTAAGCCCAGATGCACAAAACCAAATTATAGAAGTTTGTGGCGAAATTATCAAAGAAAGTCTAGTTGCAAAAGCAGGCTGCTTGTCCATACTTCCTGATGAAACGACGGACATCGCCGGAATCGAACAGTCTACTGTTTGTGCAAGGTACCTAAACAGTAAACAAGGATGCCAACGACATCGAGGGAGTGTTTTAGGTTTTATCACCGGAATAGATGCCCTCTACCTTTGCGACTGCAGGTTCTGTGTAAATGTGTACAAACTGTTCCAGATTCTAGTCACCCTTCCAGTGACCACTGCCAGCGCAGAGAGAATATTTTTTAACAAGAGTTTACTAAAAAACTACTTGCGCTCTACAATGTATGTGGAACGCATGGTTAGACTGGTGCTTCCATACACCCACAGAGACGTCGGCATCAACGTGTCCGAAGTCATTGACCGCTTCGCTCAACTTCCCCGCCGAGAGAAGTTTGTCCTTTAGATAGCGAAGCAGCAAAAATCAATGCAAGTAAAAAGCTCTGTTCCTTCAGGTCCATAAGCTCGTAATTATGAAAACGTATGACTGTTCGTTAGCTTTTAAAACCGCAGAAATTTTAGCTGTTTATTCTAGCAGTTAGCATCATGGTCAAAATTATCATGCCAATACGAAAATTACGAGGACATCAATAACCAATTTTGACCGACCTTGCTCATTGAAAGCCCGGTCCACGCGGCGTTTGCCAAAAACACACTCGGATATTAGGTAGTAACTTGCCGCATCATCTGTGGCTTTCGTTTGTCCTTTTCTTTCCTTTTTACCTACCTGCTTTTATTTCTTTTTTTAAACGAAGCAAAACCCTCCTTTAATTTTGGGTGCAGAATAATTGATGCCGCTGTGCAGGCAGTTAAATTACACATTTTCGTACTGATTTTTGCATTATTCCTCTCTTATTCTACCTGTATGGTGCTGTCGCGACCGCTGCATGACCCGAGTACATATCACGATTTCTGCGATCATTGTTTTGTTCTTGCCTAGATCATCTGTCTTTCTGTGCGCAAGTTTCTGTGCGTATCTCTGACTCCGCAACGTGCTTATTTGTCTTGTTTGACGCACAATATACAGTGACGTTTGCTTAAATACGCAGATTTATTGGAGACTTAGACGTATATTTAAATATCTTGTTGCGAGGTGTTGTGTATACAAGCAGTGAACTTTGTTTCCAGCGACTCTTTTTTGCCCTTTAGCGAGTTGTATCTTGGCATTTGTATATTCCATTCTATCTTCGCATTTCTAATGTATATTTTGCAGAACTCCTACTTTTATGCGACTGCCACAGATACGATGATGAGAGGATTGCCCTTCGGACGGCTTTGGGGCACTTAGACGACATGCCATTTACGGAGGAAAAGATCTTGGGCGCGTGGCCTCGTGCGTCTGCTATGTGCAGGGCTACAAAGGCGCTGCTGTGTTTTTTGAAGTGCACAAACCTGTATGACCGCCTTTGACGAAACTCCGCGATGAATGCTTAACTGTAAATATGCAACGTGTGAACTGTGAACTTCTCTCTTCCTTCTCTTTCAATCCCTTCTCCCCCTTCCCCCGTGCAGGGTAGCCTACCGGGCTCAGCATAGTTAACCTCCCTGCCTTTCCCTTATGATTTCTCTCTCTCTCCTACTTTTTATTTGTATTCACTGTTGCGAGTATAATCTCGGTGTAACTACAATACACGACCGGTAACAGCTGCTCCTGCGCAATCTATTGCAACTGGGGACAGCGTCATTGAGGTTTTTTCCTGGCCGTTGCATATGTGCAAAAATGTAAACAAGGTTCTTGAATGACGAAGATTCATGAAAATATTTGTCCTCAACTTATTCATTTCATGGCCTTTACGTTCTTCATATCAGCTGTATACACTGCTTTGCTGGTTTCGAACTGATATAGTTCTAATGTCCGTGTGATATTTTTTTTCCTTATTAAATAGAAAAAAAAACACGGCCGCATTGATATCAGTTATTTCTGCCAGAATTTTTAGGACATACGAATATATTCTTTTATGAAAAAATGCATATTTTACTTGACAGTGCGTAGCGTTCAATAATTCATTTGCAGCATCTTATATACTATATGGCATTGGCAATGAAGTTATTATTCATGTATTTGATCCCTCGACAAATTCTATGAGGAGGAGGCCGCGCTGCAACCTGAGCCCCCCCCCCCCCCCCCCCCCCCCCCCCGAACAAAATTTCTGGCTACGCCACTGACCGGCACATATCCTTGTCTGGCCATTCTACACGAAGTTACCCCGACGTATATCACGCCTGTCCGTCCTGCGAGCAGGCCTCCACTCTAACACACATGCTCTGGGAGTGCTGGTCGAGATATCCCAAGTTCAGCAAGGAGGAATGGGACTCGTTTCTGCGTAGCCCCGCTCTAGACAAGCAAATCCTGGCTGTCCGGCGTGCCCGCGAGCCAGGCCGGTGGGCTAGACCTGCCGGTCCCGACGTGGGACTAGCCGGTTGCGCGACGAGTTCGCGTCCTCGCCGGACCTCCAATGAAGTTCTTTCACTTACTCACTCACCGGCCATCTGGTACGGTGCCATCTCGAGATTGGAATTCTCGGGGAAAGTGCCTTTTTGTCACTTGGATTTCGTTTCACCGCGACTTTGCGAACCAAAACGCTGAGCGGAGAGGGGAATTGGGAGTGGGTATGGATCTGGTGCGGACAATGGTGAGCAACTTTTTTAAAGCTAAGCTTTCTATGTCTAACTGATTCGTCCGTGAGTGTCGAAAACGCACTGCAGGATAGCCAACTTACACAATGGAACTATCTGTGCATCTGCGCACACAATAGAACAACGGCTGCGCATCTGCGTACACAACAGAACAACGGCGCACGACATACGTATCGTAGAACACTACAGTTTACATTCGCAGTTGTACCGATAAGAACTATGGGAACTGCAACGCCACGCTACCCAGACGAACTGTATATATCTACATTGCATTACGCGCGTTTCGCAATGCATTTCCGGCCGTCACCGTGGGTAGGCCGCGGGTGCAGCGCACGGCAGAAGAGGCTGCCGTACGCGATATTTAAGCGCGAGCGCGATCGTGCCCGTAAGGCCGATCCCGTGTATCGGCAACGGCAGAGCCTCTGACCGTCTACCCCAGCGATCACAAGGCAATACTGTGCAAGTGTAGAGTCGTCCGTGAAAGTGTGTGTGTGCGTGTAATCAACGAGTACACAATCTAAAATAAAGGCTATGCGACTTAACTAAATGTGTCTTCATTCAATTTCAACGTTCAAAAAATAAAATCCTAACCAAGCAATAAAATCACATATGTATATCCGGTTGCTCAACATTTCTTGGGTTCGTTGCGTGGTCGTTGGCTTTGGACGTTGACTTTGATTCAGTTTGCATGGGAGAAAGCTTCGCGTTCAACCATCTTTCTTTAAGAAATGGGCTTTGATTTTTTTTTCTTTGCTGTTTTCTATTCTATATGCAGGAAGGGTGGCGCCTACAGAAAGTTGGATGCACACAATCTTGGAGGTATGTGATCTGATGCAGGGGATATGTTTTTTCTTTGAAACGTTGCTGCATTATTATACCATTTCCCTTTTTGACGTCTGCAGTACGTGTTCCTCTTTCCCATGCTTCACCGCCACGCCTACCCAGCCTGACACGGATGGTTCCTGCCAAGGTGTGCGGAGGGACCCGGCGGGCAGCACGAGGGAGGAGGGGGTTGGTTAGGTAGATGCCGCAGACCAATGAATAATGACAGGTTCTTACTGCAAATTCATTTTATTGTAAATTATCCATTTGCAGGTTGCACTGAAGTTCACGTTCATGGCCGGGGGTGGATCATGCGCAGGAAGGATCATAAGTGCCAAAACCCCTATCTGATTATGAGGCTCGCCGTCGTGGGGGACTCCGGATTAATTTTTACCACCTGGGTGCCTTTAAGGTGCACCCAGTGGGTGGCACACGGGCGTTCTTGCATTTCACCCTCACCGAAATGCGGCCGCTGCGGCTGGGATTTCATCCCGCGTCTTCGTGCTCAGTATCAGCGCAACGCCATAGCCTATAAGCGACCACGGCAGGTGCTGAGAAGAGCTTGACAGACGCACATTTTGCAGTGTTGCGCAAGATGCGAACCGGTTCCTGTCGATAAAGAGCGCTCATGCTTCTTCAGGTGAACAATATTGCAGAGGCCAATCTGTTCGTTCGACGCCTAGTTTGGCACCAATGGCGTAGCCAGGGGGTGATACTACGGGCACGTGCCCGGTGTGAATTACGCATGTGCGAATAGCGGCACAGGGCATCTTAAAATGCATTACTAAAGCGAAAACCTTAGCTAGCTCATGTGTCGAAAAAAATATTTGCCGAGGTTGAACGCGGTTAAACCAAGTTTGTCGAGCGATAGCACGGTTTTGCTTGCTTTGGGAAAGGACACAGGCGCTGCACGGCGCCGTCAGCAACTACCGCATCTTCAATTGCACCACAAGACAACACACAGACGCCGCTCGGCGCGGCAGCAGCAGCGAGCGAATTGACCGTCATGCTGCGTCCCGCTTCAACGCGAACTAAGCGTCGAAAGCACAGCGCATACGAAGCTACCAGCACTCGGCGCACTTTGTACACATCGCAAATCGCTTTGAAGATGAGGCCCACGCGACCGCGCACTTTGTACACATCGCAGGTCGCTTTCAAGATATGGGCGCCCACGCGGCGTACGCCGCAGCCGCCGGTATAGTGGCAGGCTAAGTCCCAGTTTGACCTTGGCTGTGCGTGAAGGTCAGATTTACTGGAACCAGGCGTTTTCTGGGTTTGTACCTCGAGTAGTAGAGCTATCGCTGAAAAAAAAAAAAACCTGACGACCGCCCGCCCGGCTTTGTGGCATCAAAATTCAATGGACGTCTGAGGTGATGTCTCAGGCACATTAAAGAAACTGTTAACATGAGTAGAAGCAAGTTCGAAATGACTATGGAAGCTACGAACATAGCCACATTTGGTGACGCATGCGCCAGTAAGCCATGAATTTCTTTAACAACAAAAGAGCTCGATTACCTCTGTTCGCGTTGAACGGACACCCTTCTATATAATCAGTGGCGCCACAAAAGTGTCAGCGTGTGATTCTGCCCGTTTTGCTCATATTTGCCGAACAATGTACACGTATCTTATGACGTTTTGAGGAGTATAAGTACGCCTGCGAGAACTGGAAATAAATCTGGTGTTGAAAGTTAGCGCTGTCTGTTTGTATAATGTGCCTTTCCGTGTCCCTCTCATTCTGTCTGCGCTACAAGAAAGTAGACGAACGAAAAAGAAAGAGAAAGCCACGACCGTTCTAACGTACCATTAACCCTGCAGAACCAGTGGCGATGTCTAGGCGACCGAAATAGAGAACAAGTAAAGAGTAAAAAGTAAAGAGAAAATAAGCAATAGGAAGTAACAACGCATTCGAATGATAATGTCAAAGTAGTTTAATGAATGCCTCGTGAGCGCGCAGGCTTTCGCCTTCGCTCTCTTTAGCGTATGCTAAAGTAGTTGTCAACTTTTAAGTATACATTGCAGTTGAAACGAAACAGTATTCACTACAATCAAAGAAGGACCGAATAATTAAACCGCCGTGCTATCCTCTACATAGAACCTCTCAGGAGGCGTGCCCCCTCATAGAGTAGGGTCATTCGCAATCAGTTCACCTCAGGTGATGTTCGAGAGACCAGGAGGCTCCTTAGCTGAGACAGTGAGAAGTGGTCGTAGTTGCCCAGGTTGCTGTCGCCATGGGTCGCCGCATTTGACGACCGGGGCCGCGTCTCGCGAGGTGGTGGCCGCGTCACCGGTCTCTCTATTCTGACTTGTGGCTCGTCTGCCTCACTGATCCACTTCAGGTGCCTTTCTGCTGAAAGTCAGCGGACATTCATTCCCATTGCAATACCGCGGAATGATCGCAGCGGGCATTCGTGGAGCACGCGGTATACACTGAACGCTATCTGGCAAATTGCAGTGTTTATTTTTTTGTCCTGTGAGAGGAAGAATTGGGTACATTCGGGGGGGGGGGGAGTCAGCCCCCTCCCCTTTTTATATCCGAGCATAGCTGCCGCATTTAAGAACATTTCTAGCGTTATAACTATACGCTATACGCACAGCTGGACAAGAGGTGTAGATCGAAAGTGCTTGGCGCCCGGCAGCTGCAAACGCGCACGTATGGTATGGTGTATCGCGTGGATGTGGTACGCGTGGCGTTTGTGCATACACGCGTGGCCCGGAACAGGCGTTTTCGATGCTAAAACATCAAATGGCTCATTGAGCGAAAAAGCCGGCGTCCTGCGTCTGTAGCAGCCAAACGGCACCTAAATTCCCATTGTCTGCGACGCCACGTCACGAGCGCGTCTCGACGGAGCAGAGCGGGCGAAAGGGAACACCTGCTGCCCTTGCTCGCGTCCTTTGCCCGGCTACCCAGGGATTGGGATGTCTGTCTTAACGAGACAGGCTTCTCCTTGCGGTTTGACTGGCTACACGCCTGCTTTCCTCAACTTCGGGAGAGAGCTGCCAAACCCCATGGACCGCGTTCTGCCTACCGACAGCAAGGCGTGCGCCACGAAAGCTGTCCTTTCCGGCTTCGCGGCCGAACTTCTCTCACGGATGGGTGCGGCCCTTGACCTAGTCCGTTCCAACCTGGCAAAATCACGATCTGGACAGAAGGCTCATTACGACCGGTCACATCGGGACGTGCGCTACGGTGTCGGCGATTGAGTCCTCAGACGCAGCTATGTCTTGAGTGACGCTGCCAAAGGCATCTCTGCCTCCTTATCGGCTAAATGGCCGAGCTCATACTGAGTGCACGGAGACCAAATTTAGATGTACCCTCTGGTATACAAGCTGGCTGACTCCCAAGGGAGTCAGCCACTTTATTCCCCAGACGGCAGGCAGTTCACGTTTCGGACTTCAAACCTTTCGTTGCCAGCAGCAGCGACTGGGAAGAGGGAGAGGCGGGAAACAAACCGCAGGCAAGCCGTGACACGGCTGGCCCCAGGCCACGCCACCAGTACAACCGGCGGAAACGCACTAGACAGCCTTTCTCCCATCATCTGATAGCCGGACTTCATTCCCTACTGGGCAGGTGAACGGAAAATTGCAGCTACAGTGCGACGGCGCACATGGAAGCGGTGACAGTCCCTTTCGGTCTATGTACCCTCTCGTGCTCACCCGCCTTATGACGCGCCTAGTAAGCTTTCTCTTACTAGCAAGTAGCTGGACTTTATTCCCTACCGTGTCGATGAACGGGGAAATGCAGCTATAGTGCGAGGGTGCACATCGAAGCGGTGACACGCCCATGTGACCATACCCTTTTATGTGCAGCCCAAGCCTTGGCCTGGCAAACGCCATTTCTTGGGCAATCAGCCAGGCGGGTACCTTTTTTTTTTGGCAAGCCGGCTGTGCCGGGGGGCTTTCCTGCCCTTCCCCTTCTGTCATCTATTATAGTCTTCTCCCGGCGCCTGGTTCTACTGTGCCGCCGCCTTGCTGACCACGAGGCCTGCTCTCCCTGGTCCTGCCGCCGTGACTGACTCCTGCCTTGGGGGCTACGAACTCGTGCCACCCTTGCCTCCTGCTGCCATGGCTGCCGCTCACAAGGGCAGATCCGCCCAATCAAGCTCTGTTTCCTAGTCGCACGTGTCACACCGGCTACCGCTGCCAACTTGGCTGCCAGTTGTTGCGTCCCGAATCGGCCGAGCGCATTCTTTGGCTGTTTCCATCGAGGCAGGCCCTTTCATCGGCGTCGCCCAGACGGCGACAGTGCCCGACACCAACGGTGACGGGCAAACAAGCGTCTCAAATCGGCAGTGCGCATGCTTTCGGTGATTCCCCCGATGCCACCTCTTCATCAGCGGCCGCCTACCTGGCGACGCGGCCCGATACTGGCTCAGACGTGATGACAAAGAAGCTCACTTAGAAGCGACCACAACCGCCGACTTCGGGGAATTACTACCGTGGGAACGGCGACTAACTCGGTTTCCCAGATGGCCACGTAGTTGCGGCAAATGCGAAGGCGAGGGTGCAACATTAGAGGCGGAGTTCAGTGAACAATACGACCCCTCTGATTGGCCGCATCAAGGTCATCTGATTCCCTAGTCAGGTCAACTAGGGAAGACGACTGTTTTATAAGCAGACACCTTGGGTGCAGTGGTGTGTCCTGACGGGTTCTAATATGTGCTCAGACATGTAGTGAGCTGAGACTTTCTAAGTGCTCCCCCATGGCTTCCATATTTGGAGCCACTGTAAATATGTAGAATAAACCCTTTTTCTCTCGCTTTACTCCCGGACGTACTCATCTCTCTGGCTGAAGGATCACCGGCCCAAACGCAACCCCGAGTCCCAACAAACTGGAAGGCCGCGGTGAGATCGACCCTTCAGACAACGCCAGTCGCCGGCATCTGATTCGCGATCAACTGAATTGCCGTGGTGAGATGGACGCTGCAGCCAACGCCAGTCACCAACAACTGATTCACGAGCGCCTGGATGACAGCGGCAAGATGGAGATTGCAGCCAATGCCAATCGCCAACTGGTTCGCGAGCGGCTGGATGAACGCAGCGCATCATGACATGTTCAAGTCGACAAAAACAGTCTTGTGGTCAGACAGACCGTTTACGAGATCACATTCGAAACCACGCTGTAGCAGTTGTTCGTTAAGAAACACGAGGTCCACAATAGCTTTTCCACGCGTAGGGAAATGAACCACTTGGGTAAAGTCAAATGAAATTGCAATGCCAATAAGCAAGTCGCATAGTGCCAACCGAGTGACATAAATACCCCGATAAATTTCAACAAATTCTGCATACGCATATCCGAATGACCCGCCGTGGTTGCTCCGTGGCTATGGTGTTGGGCTTTTAGCACGAGGTCGCGGGATCGAATCCTGGCCACGGCGGCCGCATTTCGACGGGGGCGAAATGCGAAAACACCCGTGTACTTAGATTTAGGTGCACGTTAAAGAACCCCAGGTGGCCCATATTATTCCGGAGTCCCCCACTACGGCGTGCCTCATAATCAGATCGTGGTTTTCGCCCGTAAAACCCCATAATTTATGTCACAGACCCCGTGAACGAGGCGCAGACGCCGGACCAAATTCCAAAGCCGACTTATCAGCTTCCGAAAATAATCCCACGAAAGCAAGGACAATTAAGAATGGGCCCTCTGGTGCGCCAGCGAACGCTGGTTGCTGTCCAAAGACCGAGTCAGAGCCCAGAGTTGTCGAAACACAACAAAATATATTCTTCACACAAGGCAGTTACCTACGTATGTAACAAGATTTTAGATCTTGTTACATACGTAGATCATGAGGGGAGCTCTGGAAAAATCACCGTTGCAGTTTTTCTAGACATAAAGCGTGAATTTGACACAGCCAGCCACACTCATGTACTGCATGGGTTAATTCAGTTGGGCATAGTTGGCCGAACACTGAGATGGATTGCGGAATTCTTAAGAGACAGGAAAATCTATATTGAAACTGCTGATGGAAAAAGCACAGAGCATAAAGTGAATCAAGGCGTTCCACAAGGTAGTGTACTCAGTCCATTTTTATTTAACTGTGTTATGGCTGAATTACCCCATATCTTGCCTGATACCTTGAATTATTCACTATATGCAGATGACTTATGCATATGGGCATCTGACACGAGTACTCAAGCCGTTCAGCTAAAGTTACAAGCTGGCCTAACAGTGATTAATGATTTTTTGAAAAGTAGAGGTATGATTATTTCAATTGAGAAAACTGCTGTACTTCCTTTTACAAGGAAATGCCTCAAGAGATTCCAGCTCGTACTAGACTCTCAGCGTTTGCAACTTGTGCGACAACACAAGTTCTTTTGTATAATAATACCCAAGAACTTGTGTTGTCGCACAAGTTCATTAGAGGAGAAAGCATTTGAGGAGAGGCACAAGCATTAGAGGAGAAAGTCAACTCCCTAATCAATATTCTTGGTCGATTTGTTGGAGTAAGATGGGGTAGTTCAACCTCTTCTTTATTACGCATTCACTCGGCGATCATTAGACAAAGAATAGCATACTCTGCTCCTGTACTACATGGAATATCCCGTAATCTAGAGGAAACAGTTCAAAGATTAATGGCCAGAAGCCTTTGCATATGTCTTGGCGTTCCCCGTGCATCTGCCAGTGCTTTGGTAATTGCTGAGTCCCGCCAACCAACTTTTCATGCACTAAGATTTACGGAAACTTGTCGTCACTTTTTTCGTCTGGCAACACAACACGCTAATCATCCATTATGCCAAGACCTTCAAGGTAGAACCGCTGCACGCATACATGATGAAATACGGCGGTGCAAAACCTTACTACCTGCTTACGAATACTGGCCTGCATGCGCAGCTCATCCCCCATGGCGACTTACAATTTCAGAAATGGTAACTTCAATTCCTGGAGTAGGTCGTAAATGTGATATGCCCGTAGTTGCGATAAAGCAATTAACTTTATCACATCTTTACACTAACTACGTAGATCGCATTCACGTATATACCGATGGATCATGCTGGAAACAAAGCTCTACATCAGCGTTTTATATACCTGCATACCAAGAGAAAAGATCTTATAAGCTTTGCCAATTTACAACGTCCACAACGGCAGAACTTTACGCAATACTTTCTGCGTTACGTTACATATGTCAGCATTCAGGACCTCGTCGCTGGGTAGTTCTGAGTGATTCGCAAGCCTCATTGCTGAGCCTAAATGAAATCAGCTTAAGAAAAACAAACAGCACATTGACATACGAAATACAGAAGACATACGCCATAGCGAAAGATCTGCAACACGACATAACTTTCCAGTGGATTCCAAGTCACTGTGAAATCATAGGAAATGTAACGGCTGATCAAATGGCACGTGCAGCTCATCAAAAGAATGAATTATCACTAGTTCCTCTAGTAACGAGTGATGCGCGTTGTTTATTGAACAAACTATGCGGTAAATTGTCCAAGGAAACTTGGTTCGTAAATGATGCGCAGAACTCTCAATTATATAATATTGATCCTAGAATAGAATTCAATATTCCATTTAAAATTAACCGATCGGTTGAAACAACAGTACATAGGCTTCGGCTAGGCACTGCCTATACTAAAAGCTTTCTGTATAGGATAAGAAAAACTAATAGTGCTACATGCTCATGTGGAGAGGCTGAAGAAGACATAGAACACCTTCTTCTACACTGTAAAAAACATGATGCTCCCCGTAAGAAGCTTTCAGAAAAACTACATGGCTTGGATAGACGACCACTATCCATAGGAAAAATTTTGGGTCCATGGCCGACAGAAAAACTACAAAACATCGCTGCGCGCGCCTTGGTCCAATTTTTGGAGGAATAAAAAATATCACAAGTATACTAAGTTATATATTAGTTATTGCAGGCATTGTTATTATTAACAGGCACTCTTGATTACATGTTTACTGTGTCTTCGTGTTCATGTGGCATTTGTGTATGCGCACAAGACTGTTGTATTTAGAGCACAGCATTCAAGAGGGACCTAATTCGCAAGTGCCCAACATCTTTGTGAAGTTGGTTTTGAGAACATTTATGGTTTGTGAACTCATGTGTTGTGTGTGAACACTTCAGTTCTGTGAGTATTTATGTTATGTGAACTCTTGTGTAGCGCGAACATTTATTTATATTTCAGCTAAGGCTTTGTACGTGAATGTTCGTACATGGGGTTATTAGTCCAGTTTTGTGAGTTTTGACAATATTCTGAGGACAACTATCATGCAAGAGAAGAGGAATAGCCGGCGCCACATATAGGCACCAACCTCTCCTTAAATACATCTATTAAAAAAAAAGGCAGTTACACCCACACTTGCACACTTAGGCTAGACACAATACAAATAAGATGGGTATTAACAAACACAAGAAAATAATTCACGACAAGCACAAAGAGTCTAGCACGTAAATTACAAAATGAATAGGAACACCAAGTGTCCAATCGTATTCACCGTGCTGGTCCTGGAGTCAGGCGATCTCGGCGTAGCTCGGGGCAAATCTCGAAGAAGGAACTTCCGGAAATACACTAAGTGTCCAATCGTATTCATCGTGCTGGTCCTGGAGTCAGACGATCTCGGCGTAGCTCGGGGCAAATCTCGAAGAAGAACTTCTTCCGGAAAAGCAGACGCTCGATGAACTCGTCGACTAGCTTGCCGGGGAATCCCCTTCTTCCGCAGACGCTCGGTCTTCACGTTACATCACTTCACCGGTGCGGACTGAACTCCCTGATGGTTCTCGCACAGCGGTTATATAGCTTCCGCGGGCATTCTCGAATTTTCCTGTCGGAGTCGTGATCTCGTAGCATGGCCAAAGCTTGGGAATCTTCTCGTCTTTTCTCGTGCCTTCGACCGCCGTCGTCGGAGCGTTGTCGAGGGGGGGGGGGGGGGGGTGATGACTCATCCCGTTGGCGCACGCTCACGCTGTAGTCTCTCGACTCGCCGGGTGAGAAGGTGTCTCGGCGCGCGCATGTGCTCTCTCTCTCTCCGGCTAACGTCGCTTCGTCAATGCTCTTTCAGATGTCTAGGCGCCGTTTTTCGCGTTGCTGTTTGAGGCGTATGCGCTCTCCCCCTCTGTTGAAGTTGCCGCGGCGCCGGCGTGTTCTTTCGCTGGCTTGCGTGACACGCGGCGCGCGCTTGGATTACGCGCTCTTTTGTGACAATTTAATTTTATATCCGATTGTGACGTCTCTGCGCAATGTGAAAATGTACTAGTTTTTTTTTTCTATTGTGTTCCTCTGGCACCTTCGCCTCCCGTACGTCCGATATTGTTTTCCAATGATTCTGAGTGCCTTTTATGCATTCGGAATTCTAGGTGTTTCAATTTTCAAATGTCTTCTAAGTTTGTGCTAATTTGGGTATATCCGAACTTTGATTTTACTAAACATAGTTGTGTCTGCGTATTTTGTGGCGTTTTTGTTATACGCTGTTATGACAGTATGTTCGTGCGCCCCCCACCCCCACCCTTATGTAGCACCGTCAGCCGGAGGGCATTAGGGGTATTTTGAATAAATAAATAAATAAATAAATAAACAAATAAGTAAAAGAACGAATTAATTAATTAATTAATTAATTAATTAATTAATTAAAGTGAAGACCAATCGATGCAACGTAAATTAACATGGCGACATAAAACAACGTTGAATTTGTGCAACTTATGGGATGCTATGAAATCTCGGCAGCATAAGGTGAATTACCAGAGTTATTTGGCCTTTTTATTTAGTAGCATCTTGGTGATGGCTAGTTGGTCATTCTTTAGAACTATGCTCAAACGGCGTGACTGAAACAAGGACACAGATCTTGTTCTGTGGTACTTGTTTCTATGCGTGTCCTTGTTTCAGTCGCGCTGTTTGAGCATAGTCCTGTTTATTTATTTGTTTGCAAGGGGCGGTGTTTTAGATCGTGATGCGGTGGTGTGCTCTACAGAGTGTTGTAACACTATCGGTGTGTCTTGTTCCACGTGTGCACTTTTGATCTCGCAACCTTTATTAAAGTTGTACATTTTCTTATTTTTTGTGCACTTCTAAGATAGACGCAACATTGTCTCCTTTATACATTTCAACTTCTAGTAAAAGTGCACAGTAATTTGTCAAGGTCACGACATAACTCCTGTAGCAGGGATTACTCAGAAACTACTGGTATATGTACGGTTTAGTAAAAATGCGCAATACATTTTTGTATATATGCTTCGATAATTCACGGTATCATAGAAATAGAGGACAAAAATGGCGACCTACCTTGTTAGCGTCTGCAAGAGATATAAATTCTGGGGCTATTCGAATAGTGGAGTTTCCGAATGGAACCGCATACTAATGCCAGTTTTCGTGGAGGCCGTTTGGTAAAGAAAGTAAACAATTACGTCATTTGGTACGCGTATGCAATTTTGTTCAGAACTGGGTCAACAGCGGAGCTTGTAAATGACAAATTGCCTTCAGTTATCCATTGCATTATCTATTGAACAAGGCAACGACATCTCACCTGATGACATGTAGACCCATTGAAGGAGGTTAGTGTAAGACTACAGCATCGTAAATTACAGCATCGTAAATTTCAAAGCAATGCAAACATCGTGAGAATAAACATAGTAATTTGCTTTGCCTAAGTGTAGACAGCCCCTCCTCTATTTTTTTCAATGCCAGTGCAATCGCTCGCTCCGCAATGGGAGTCGTTGGTGCGCCTTAGTTCAGTGAGTTGCCGTGATGTGACGCTGCTTGCGTCACGCGCGCGTCTGATCCATCACTGAGCGCGCGCCGCTGCCGTCCCGGAGGCGCCAGCGGTCGAGCGCTGTATCTACTAGCAGTGTTGCCACCGGGGTTCAACCGACCGCGCTGGCAAACAGAGAAGGAAAAAAAAAAAAAGGAAAAGCGTGATATTATGAAAAAAAAAAAATTTAGCCAGAGCGGGATTCCAACCCGCGCACGCATGATTCCGATAGATAGATAGATAAACTTTAATTCAAATATAGTTTTGTCTTGCCCCAATGGGGCATCGCTAATGGTCGGGGCCCCTAGTCCAGGGCTCCGCTGGCTCTTGCCATCTTCTCTGCTCTCTGGATCAGCTTGAGCTGGTCGTCGAGGGCCGAGCTGGACAGCAGTGCCTCCCATTGCTCCCTCGTGGTGTTCGTGTCATGGTGTTCTATGTTGTGTAGCGTGCACTCCCACGTAATGTGGTATAGGGTTGGTGTGGCCCCACACCACGGGCATTCGTCCCTGTAGGCTGTGGGGTGCAGGCGATGTAATATGTGTAGGTTCGTGTAAGTGCCTGTCTGGAGCCTACGCCAGGCAGCGGCATCCTCCGTCTTTAGTATTCGATGGGGTGGGGGATATCGCAAGCGACTCCCTCTGTGGTAGTTCAGGATTGCTGAATACTCGGGGTCAACTGGGTCAGGGTCATCTGCAGACGGCGTGATGAGTGCTCGGTTATATGCAAATTCTCGAGCTGCTCTGTCGGCATACAGGTTACCCGTGATGGCAGCGTGACCCGGTATCCAAATGATGGTTATGATGGTGTTGTCGTCAGTGTCCTCCTTGGGTATTTGGGCTAGGACTTGTGCCGCAGGTCTTGCGATTCTTCCCTGTAGGAAGTTGCGGCAGGCCTGCTGGGAGTCCGTGAGGATCGTCAGTGGTTTTCTTGCGTGTTGACCTTCGCGGATGGCTAACGCGATGGCCAGTTCTTCCGCTTCCGTGATCGTGCAGGGGCGGGTCGATGCACTGGAGGTGACGTGGCCTCGGCGGTCGCATACCACTGCCACTGCGCCCTTTTTCTTCGTTCCGTACATAGCGGCGTCCGTAAAACGGGCCGTGGTATCGAACCTGAATGTTTTCTCTATGTATTGGGCCCTTGCTTTCCTCCTTCTGGAGTGTAGGTTAGGGTCCATGTTGCGTGGTATTGGGGCAATGTGATACCTGTCCTGGACGTGACGAGGTATCGTGCAGGTTTCTTGGGTTCGTGTTGTTGTGGCTTTGAAGCCCAAAGTTTGTAGGACCTGCCGGCCCGTGTGAGTCCGCGCAAGTCTCTGTTGTTGTGAGACGTGAAGGGCTTCTGTGAGTTCGCTGAGGGTGTTGTGTAACCCCAGCGCCAATAATTTCTCAGTCGATGTACTCATCGGCAGGCGGAGAGCGGATGATTCCGAAGCGAGCGCCATAACCACTCAGCCATACAACCACGCTTCCAAGGCTTGCATTCATGCCGCTTCACGCGTCTGTAAGGATTACTTCCTCCGATTTCCGTCGTGAGGCGCCACCCAGAGGGTACTCTCCCCCACGACCGTAAAGCAGGCGCGAACCCTAGCCGACGGGGGAGGGTAGGAAAGAGCGATCGGAGAGGGTGGTGAACCGTCGAATCGGCCGCATCTGGCTGGCATTGAAAAATAGAGGAGGCGCTGGTGTAGCCAACAAACTAGCAGGCTGCCTAAAAGCGAGGAATTCGAATTAGATGATTTGAAATTATTTAGGAGGAGTTATCTGCCTCATGCGGTGGCTCAGGAACCGCAGCCTCTGCACAACAACTTCGGCTCCCCTGCCGCCGAATGGCTCGAAACAGACCCTACTTGCATCTGCTTTTCTACCGCTTTGCTCGTATAAGTACTCTTATATACCCTTGCAAACGAACAGAAACAAATAGTTCACAGTTTTGAATAGCAAATTATCGAATCGAATAGGCAAGACTATTTGATGTGTATTTGAAGTTTCGATCATTCGCACACCTTTGATAGCTTTGTTATAGAGCACGCAATCAGCCATGCCGGTTAGCAAGAACCGCGGTGTTATGCTGACGCGTGTTTTAAATGTCTCAACAGACTAATAAATGTCATCGAGCTTGCAAATGCCCCGCTTGCTGGTGAACGAAGTACAGCGAATGCTTCGCCGAGGGCAGGAACCGACTTGAAAGGCGTGTAGACATGTTGGTATATTATGAAATGTTGAAACATTTGTGGCAAGAGGTTTCCGAAAACGTTTTCAAAACGTCCACCTCGAAGAGCATACTTGCACATTGTTGTTTTTGTCCGCTAATAAATTCTTGTACATCGTATGTTTAAGTTTCTATAATTTGTAAAAAGTTTCAAGAAGGTTAATTTTGTTTTTAAAGTGATGTATTGCCTCGATTCTCTACACTAAGTAAAGCGCATGCATTTAAATGTGCTTAGCAAAATACAATTCCCGAATTGTATGAATATGCCACGGAGGAGGTGAAAAAAGAAAACAAACAACATGTAATTATGCCAGGCAAGGAAATTCCGCATTTCCTATGGTAGGATGTGTCCATGCCCAGAACAGAGCTCTTATGCCATTCTGTGTGTAGACATGTGTAGAGGCTGCTCATTCGCTGACAATCCATGTAGCATATATACCGGGTGTTTCAGTGAACACTTTCAAAAAATTTTAAAGGTTGCCTGTAGCAGATAGCACAATTCTAGTTCATGAGCTGCTACTCCAACAGGTGGACATTACTTGCACACAAACATTGAAATGCATAATTGTCTAATTAACAAAATTCACTAATTAAGTTTCCAACTAATTACCTTATGGACCATATTGCAATTTACAAATTCTAGTCGTGCAGTTCGCAAGGCGGATCCACTTGGAACGAATTCTCAGGATAACACCAGTTACTTTTGTGCTTCAACGCATAAAACGACGTTTTGTTAAGAAAGTAACTGGAACGCCAATGGATATCTCCGCAAAGTTGACTTGATTGTGCTTTATTTGCTTCGTCACAGTACAGTGTAACAGGAGGTGGAGGGAAAAGCCGTTCAAATGACGGCTTGAGGGTTCCTCCGCCCACTTTATGAGCAATGGCAGCAGCTGAAGGACATCACAATATCATAGCACTTTTTTTTTAAACTGTCACATTGTTTTACGTAAAGATCATGCTATAAACGAAAACTGAAAACGTGGTTTATACATAGCTTATACAACAAAGAAACCTGCTGCAATCTTCTGCACTTAAATAAATTGCTACTTAGTTTATACAACAAAAAGAGCCGCCAATTCGGCGACACTTAAATGAGACACATCTATACCTTTGCTAGTGCAATTATTTAGAATTCGCGGAAGAGTACATCGAAGCATCTGAAAACCATAATTAGTACGAAAGTAAGGAACGTTCCACATTTCTGTATTTCTTGTTTCATATGCTTTTTTCTTTAAGCAAAGATTCGCCATCTCCATAAACAAAATGTTTGAGTGTTTGCAGCTAATACAGTACTCTCGTAGTAGTCTGTATTGATATAGGTCATTCACTTTGATAATCTTATATTTTTTAAATAGTGGGTCGCTAGGTGCTAGAACTATAGCGTTGTCTATCAGCCTCAGTATTTTATTCTGTATTCTCAGTAATTTTGTTAGGTTTGTTTCTGTAGTTCCCCAAACCAAATAGCAGTAGTTAAGATAAGAACCAAACAGCGATTTATATATTGTTACACTGCTCTGCACAATATCGAGGAAGAATAACTTCACCGAGTTGGGGATGAGGTACCGGATACGGCTTAATATTCCAGTTATCCGGCTTAATTTTATTTGAATATTATTGACGTGGTCATCCCATTGCAAAGAACTGGAGAAATGTACCCCAAGTACTTTCACTGACTTCACTATTTCTATATCTGAGCCTCTAAATACAATGTTATTCTGCAAAGTCACTTGTTGACCTTTCGAATGAAAAACTACGGCTTTTGTTTTAGTTGCATTTATTTTAAACTTATTGTTACTTGTCCAGGTGTCTAACTTCTGTAAGACGTCATTAGCTTTACTAGAAAGAATAAAATCTGATGCTGAGGTCACAAATATACTCGTGTCATCTGCATAGATAATAAACTTAACTTCTGGGGAGATATGAACTATTTCATTAATATATAAAGTGAACAATAAAGGGCCAAGAATGCTCCCTTGTGGTACCCCTGAAATTATATTTTTATTATCTGATACTAAATCATTTATTGAAACAAATTGACATCTATGCGCCAGATAGCTTTTAAGTAACATGAGTGGGAGGCCGCGAATGCCATAATGCTTTAATTTTTCAAATAAAATGCCGTGGTGAATGTAGTCAAATGCTTGTGTGAAATTCACAAAAATTCCGACCACTTAATTTTTTTGTTCAAACTGTTGTAGAATGTATTCTTTTTGATCCATTAGGGCGAGTTCTGTAGACTTATGTTTTTGGAAGCCATATTGTGATTTTGTCAGGACATATTTGGTGCAAAAACAGGATAAGCGACTAAAAATAATTTTTTCGACACCCTTTAGAAAATACGGGGAGAATAGATATCGGTCGATAATTTGAACGTTATGCTTGTTCCCCTTTTTGTAGAGAGCTATTACCCGTGCCATTTGCATTTTCGAAGGAAAAACCCCTATCGAAATACAGAGATTGAATATGTGTGTTAGTGCTGGACTGATCTGATCGATAACATATTTCACTGGTTTTATTTGCATGCCATCGGCGTCGCAGCTGCGACTGTTTTTTAAGCCGAGGAATACTGTGCGGACTTCTGTGCGGATAGTTGGGGAATTAATCTCTCGAAACTGTTCTCATCCTGAGAATTCGTTCCAAGTGGATCCGCCTTGCGAACTCCATGGCTAGAATTTGTAAATTGCAATATGGGACACCAGGTAATTACTTGAAAACTTAATTAGTGAATTTTTGTTCATTCGTCCATTATGCATTTCAATTTTTTTTGTGCAAGTAATGTCCGCCTCATCGAGTCGACCAGCTCATGAACTAGAATTGTGCTATCTGCCACAGGCAACCTTTAAGATTGTTTGAAAGTGTTCACTGAAACACCCTGTAGGTACCTGAACAGAACAAAGTCGTGGACCATAGCTGATATTGCATTACGCGATGTGTAGCTCGAAACCCCGGGGCAGGCAATGGTCAAGACAAGAGAGTAATCTTCGTCTTCTCTTTCGTCTTGCGTGCCGCGTTTTTGCAACACATTAGATTTGCGTGTTTATTGTTTAGTCTTTTTTTCGCGAAATCGGGCAGCTGTTCTTTTGCAGTCGCATATGGCTTGAAGTACATGAAATGTCAGACTCCCCACGCCTAAGAGACACATTGAGAAAATGGAATACACCATAGTTTACCAACCGACGCCTATATGCCATGGACCCACAGATGCAATTACAACGTTGACCGGGTTTTAACCGACGAGAAGAAACATTACTGTCCTGCCTGCGACTAGGAGTTTCCTTTACGAACTCCTATAAATTCCTAATTGGAATGGGGGACAGTGCCAACTGCAGCACATGTGGCGTTGAGGAAACCACCAGACATCTCTTATGTGACTGTCCCAGATACGAAGATGAGAGGATTGCCCTTCGGACCGCTTTGGGGCACTTAGACGACAGGCCTTTTACGGAGGAGAAGATCTTGGGCCTGTGGCCTCGTGCGTCTGCTATGTGCAGGGCCACAAAGGCGCTGCTGCGTTTTTTGAGGTGCACTGACCTGTATGACCGCCTGTGACGAAACTCAGCGATGACGCTTGACTGTGTATAAATGTGCAGGGTGTGAAATTCTCTCTTCCTTCTCCTCTTTCAATCCCTTGTCCCCCTTCCCCAGTGCAGGGTAGTCTACCGGGTTCAGCCTGGTTAACCTCCCTGCCTTTCCCTTATGACTTTTCTCTCTCTCTCTCAATAATAGTAAAAAAAAACTATTATGGTCTAGTGGTTAAGGTGTCTGTATTGGGAATATGGCGTCGTGAGTTCGAATCCTGCTGTTGTGGGCTTCTTTTTAAGCCCAGTTGTTTTTTTTAATGGTCACGTAGGTGGCTATTTTTATTCGTTCTTATATAAACAAATTGCGATTACTTATCTCAAATTTATTCGCAAATGAAGTTAAAGTCTAAAAAAACAGTCTCAAAAACTTCTTTCAAGAAGTTTTCTAGACAGCTAATAACGTTGCGTTAGCACAGCTACAGTAGGTTTTCTAGAAGCGCACATCCAAATAACGTTTAAACTGAGACTTCCTTTAGACGTTTCGCTTATCCATTAAAGAAGTATTTTAGACGTTCTTTACATCTTTCTGTGTTTCATGGGTGTCCAAATGAACTTGCCACTAAGTGGTCGTAGCGGGCATTGTCAGTTCTGGCGGAAACGTGTTTAAATCTGCTGAACTGTTAGAAACAGGGCCAGCGGACCTCCGAGCATATATCGCTTCCTTTTTGTTTGCGCGATCTCTGAAAACTTTAAGTGGAATCGCGTAACGAAAGCTGCAGCGATAAGCGCGAAGTGAGAAATCTCATTTCGCGAGAGTTCTTGTGACCCGCCGTGGTTGCCGAGTGCACGGCTTTGGCGTTGCACTGATAAACACGAGGTCGCGGGATTAAATCCCAACCGCGGCCGCCGCATTTCATTAGGGCAAAATGCAAGAACGCCTGTGTACCGGGCAATGGGTGAACATTAAATAACCCCAGGTGGTCAAAATTAATGCGGAGCCTGTCATTACTGCGTGCCTCATAATCAGATCGTGGTTTTGGAATGTAAAACCCCAGAATTTAATTACTTAATTTAGAGCTCTTGCGCTACACCTTCATATAAACGCGGCCCGCAATCGAACAGTGTGCTCAGCAGCGCAAGGCCACTGAGCGCGTAAACCGAGCAGCAAACCACGGCTCACTACTTTGCGCGGCGTTTAAGGGGAAGCGAATGCATCGAACGGAAGGGGTCGCCGTAAAGACCGGCGACAATTTTTGGATGTTTCATAAATTCGCTTCGTGATAACTGCCGTAGCTTTCGACCTGCGGCGGCTGGAGCTCCAGGTAGTTCCGTCCGTCGCCCCGGGTAAGCCCTGCGTGTATAATGGCGACACTCAGGGGGGGTCAAGTACCGCGCGCATCGTTCCGAGCGCGAAGCAAGCGTTACTGCGACGATAACGCGGTCATCCTCGAGCGTCACAGCGTAACCCGCCGCCGCTCGTATACACACGTTCCCTGGAGACATTGTGGCCATGGCCGAGAGTGCTCGTTCACCCTCGCACCCACTCAGCGTCGAGACATGTGCGCGAATCGATCGGGGCATCGTAGCGGCACACGCAGTCAGGGTCAAAAAGGCGCGCAGGGGAGTGTACGTGTTGTCCGGCTACCCGGCATCTTATTCCAGTAGCATATTAGTTCAGAATAGGCCTGGAGAGAAGCTGTTCCATCGCTCACTATATTATGGTCTACAGTTTCTAAGCTGTTGCTCTCTGTTTGTCTTGCTGTCCCGGCAAGAAAACATAAAGTGCGTCAACAGTAAGATGTGATTAAGAAGCCAGGCAATGTGTAACAATACAAGAGAGAGAACGAAATGTGGCTGCACCCATGAAATGAATAGGAACTTTATTTGCGTAACGGAACATACGCGAGGGTGATTGTAGATGACAAAAATAGAAGTCGTCATTATTACGCTATATTTTCTTTGTGCAATCAAAGTGAACGGTGAATATGAGAGGTCTCGATACGTCGCACACGCTCGTAATTGCTAGAGACAAACTGCTCACCCAAGACATATTTTTTTATGTACTTGGGACGAATATTGTCGTCACGCGAACTCTTCTACTTTTTGTCTTCAACAGTTAAGAACTCGAAACTGGGTTTGCTGTGTTCATTCGTCCGCACGCGTCCGTGCTTTCCGTTACGTCGCCGTCGTCAGGCCGTCTCCTCACCCTTTCACATTCGCCAGTGAGAATCCAGCTCTTGCTGCTGCGGCAATGTATAGTTGGGAGCATTTCGCGCTCGGTAATTTGTGCACGGTTCTGTGCACCACGCGTGCTCTTGAGAGTGGTGGCGTGTGTGCATGCATTTCGGAGGCCACAGCATGCAATACCTTAGCGGATGAAGACGACGTCGTGTGCGTCGCAGAGTTGTTAAAAGATGGCGGTGTCTATTGTGAGAGTCTGCTGCTGTTACTATAAATGAGTCCAGTCTTGAACTCTGCTGATGTAAATTGTGGCCCGTTGTTGGATACGATTGTTGTCGGGTAGCCTAAACGGCAAAACATTTCGTGAAGACGATTGATAGTTGCCGTGCTGGTTGTGTTCTTCATGATGCAGACTTCTGGCCATTTAGAATGAGCGTCAACTGGTCTGCCTGGAAAGGCTGGTCTGCCGAAAAAAAAACATGGTCTGCCGGAAAGGCCCTGCAAAATCGATGTGCACTCGCTTCCAAGGTGGTGTTGGTCACGACCACGGATGCAAAGGGGCAGTGTTAGGGGCACTACGCTGTTCCCGGCAAGGTTTGCATTCTTTTACGTGAGATTTGAGGTCAGCGTCAATAGAAGGCCACCAAACGTAGCTGCGGGCCAATTCTTTGGATTGCACTATACCTGGATGACCGTCATGAGGTTATTGTAGAACCAGGGACCTCAGCTTTGAAGGCACCACTACACGTATTCCCCAAAGGAGGCAGCCTTGATGCGTGGTCAGCTGCGTCCACCTGTCGAAGAACGGCTTGAGATCCACGTCGTCCACAAAGTTAGGCCAACCTGCACTTGTGAGCTCGAGTACTCTGCAAAGAAGTTGGTCTTGTGAAGTTGTGCATGCAATATCCTTGTTTGTGACCAGCAGCGATTGCAAACGTAGCGAGTAGAATGTTTCCTCTGCTTCGTCAGCGGGCGCCTGACGAACTGGCAAGCGCGAAAAACAGTCAGCCTCTGCGTTTTCGTTTGCCGGTCGAAACTTCAAGGAGTACGTATAGGCAGACAACGTGACAGCCCAACGTTGAAGTCGTGCTGCTGCCAAGGTTGGTATGCCAGACTTTGATCCCAAGATAGTTTGCAGCGGTTTATGATCTGTTATCAATGTGAAAGCGTCCCTAAATATAGTAGTGAAACTTAACGCCGAATATGATTGATAGCGCTTTTTTTCGATCTGGCTATACTTCTGCTACGCATCGGACAACGTCCTAGAAGCGTAAGCAACAGGACGACTACTGCCATGAGCAAAAATGTGCGAAAGCATGGCGCCTACCCCGTAATGCTGATGAGTGGCAAGCCATTTGAAGTGGTCTTTGTGGGTCATAGTGGGCCAGGACCTCCGTTGACGCTAGCGCAGCCTTGATGCTGTCAAAGGATCTTTGGCATTCACTCGTCCACGCCCATGTCTGGTCTTCACGCGGTAGCTTGTACAGGGGATGGGCCAGCGTGGCCAGCCGAGGCATGAATTCACCGTAGTAGTTTACGGCTCCAAGCAAAGAACGAAGCTGCTGCTTGTTCTCTGATGCTGGCGCGGCTATAATGGCATCCGTATTTTCCGTTGTGGGATGTATGCCATCTGCGCTCAGCTTGTGCCCCAAATAGGTCAACTCCTTCTGGAAGAAAGTGCATTTGTCAGCCTTGATAAGCGCTCCCCTGCTACTCAGACGACTTAGAACCGCTTCTAAGTTCTGAAGGTGTTCCGTGCTAGTTTTTCCTGTCACTAGCATATCGTCCAAATAACATGCAACACCTTTGAAATCCTTGAGCATTCGTTGAAAAATGCCAGAATCTGAGGACACGCCGAAAGGCAGCCGGCTTACTGCGAATAGTCCCTTCTGCGTATTGATCGCCAGAAGACGACGCGCCGATTCCGCAAGCATGACCTGTTGATAGGCCTGGTTCAGGTCAATTTTAGAGAATTCTGGGCCTCCACTGAGTGCTGCGAAAATTTCTTCGACACGCGGCAAAGGATAGCGATCGGTGTCTAGCATAGGGTTCACAGTTGTCTTGTAGTCGCCACAGAGGTGGATGTTTCCATCCTTCTTTACAACCGGCACCACCGGCGTTGCGTAATCGCACGTGGCTAGCGGTGAAATGACGCCCATTGACTGCATTTTGTCGAGCTCTTTTTCAACTGCAGCAACAAGTGCGAAAGGCACACTTCGCGCCTTCAAGAACTTTGGACGAGCATCATCTTTGAGAAAGAGCTCGGCCTTCTCTCCCTTAATACATCCAAGTTCTTCGTCGAAAAGGTCGCTGTACTTCTGCAAAAGCTTGCTCACCTGTATCTTTGCTTCAGTATCAGTCGGCTCCCGTGCCGAGGAGAGCTTGTTGCAGGAGAGCACAGCATTTCAGTCAAGCCGCACGTGCTGCAACCACTGTAGGCCCAGAAGTGGTGGTCCTTCCTGCTCAGTCACGTGCAAGGGTAACACAAAACTTAGCCCATTGCGCTCGACAACTTCAGCCACGCCTGCTGGTTCGACTAGTGCACCTGTGTAGGTGCGGAGGCGCAAAATCGTCGCGCGCAACTGCAAAGAAGGAAATAACTGTTGCTGTCGCCTTAGAAAAATCACAGATACCGCTGCTCCCGTATCCAACTCCATTTCAAGCGGCGTCTTGTTTATCAAGAGACGAACGATTATGGCATCTTTTGAGGAGCATGTGATACCGCTTAACGTCTCTTCTGCTTCAGTGGCAAGAACTTTCATGTTCCGAGTTCGTACGTGCGTTCTTGCCTTTTTTATCAGCTTGACAGATGCGCTGAATATATGTCCTTTCTTGCCACAGACAAAACGCGTCGCTGACGTACGCATGCATGCAGTTCTTGCTCATGTGAAAATAACCACACCGCAAACATATTTTGACGCTTTGTTTTCGCTGGAATGTTTATCTGCAACTGCTTTCTGCCATTGCTTTTGCGAAGTTACACGATGTACATCAGAAAAGTTCGTTGAACCATGCACTACTGCAGCATTTTTAGTTGCGGCATCCATCGCTCAAGCTTTTCCAACTGCTTTTTGAAATGTTAGCTTTTTATCTTCCGCAAACAGAACTCGCTGAATATCTTCTCTTCGTAAACCACAAACGAATCTGTCCCTCAGCACTTCGTAAAAAAATCCGCGAAGTCGAACGAACTCGAGAGGGAACAGAGCTCTGCTACAAATTCAGCAATTGATTCAGTTTCGTGCTGAGACCACCGATAAAACTTGGCTCTCTCACGATAACTGAAGGCTTCGGTGCCAAATGGTCGCCAAGCAGTTTCCTTAGGTCGTCGCAAGACTTGCTTGATGGAAGGTCTGGAGCGGTAAGTGACTTGAGGAGGGCGTACGTCTTCGGTCCTATTAGGCTCAGGAACGCATGAACCTTGTCCGCCTCCGGTGTCAACCGTTAGTCGTAGGAAGTCCTGTCGCTTTATGAGTCGTGAAAAGGCTCCATTTGGCCAAATCGTCCCACAGTTCTAGCGCGCACTCGCACACACACACACACACACACACACACACACACACACACACACACACACACACACACACACACACACACACACACACACACACACGCACACGCACACGCACACGCACACGCACACACACACACACACACACACACACGTACACGCGCGCGCGCGCGCAGGCACATGCACACGCATGCACGCACAGCTACAATTCGTAGATTGAAATATGTGCCATAAAGTAAATAATGCAAAAGTTAATTAGCGTAATTATGTAAATTATTGAAGTTAGCATTTTAATTTCGCGTAGAAATAATGGCCAACTCATCTAGTAATTTAGAGCAAGTGTTAGAATTGCGCTATCTGCCACAGGCAATTAAAAAAAATGGTACACGTGTGTTTTCGCATTTCGCTCCCATCGAAATACGGCCGCCGTGGCCTCAACGAGCCAGCTGCGGAAGGCGCCAACGAGCCAGCTGCGGAAGACGACGACGACGCTCGAGCCAATGCTGATGATGATAGTTTTCTGCGGACAGGCGACGGACAGGAGCATTTTTGTTTCGCCTAGCCATATAAAGTTTTGCCTTAAATAACACCCTGTCTACAAGCAAAGCGCACGCACACACGCACGCACATACGCATAAAAAAAAAGGTTTTCACTAAATCTATTCGTCAGAGCAGAGGCAAGTCAATCAGATTTGGACATGTCATTAGTGGAGGAAGCCGGCCATTGGCAAAGAGTTCTTACGAACGGAAAGCTTCGTTAATCCGGCCTGACGCTTTGACACCACTTCCTGTCCCTTGGTCTGCCATACTGGCCTGCTTTTTGATTTTTCAGGAGGGGGTGGGGATAAGGGAAGGGGCTCAGAAAGCGGAGAGGTAGGGAGAGGAGGAGGAAGTAGCCAGAGGAAGAGGAGAAAGTGGTAAGTGTGGGGAGAGAAGGGCAGGGTTTAGCCCGGAGCAAATGGCTCTCCGGAAGAATCCGCGGCGGAGGTGAAGCAAGCTTCAAGCACTCCGCCGCACGTCAGAAAGGGCAAGGAAAAGACCCATTCCGTAACAGCCAGAGGCTGCTCGGAGGCCCACTGCTTCCTTGATCGCTCCATAACGGGCTCAGAAAGCACCCCCATAGAACGCAGAGACAGGGGCGCAAGCTCAGCTTTATGCAGATGTACAGACGCATGTTCTGATGGTGTCCTTTCTGTGCTGCAACGTAGTGAAGAAGAAGTTGCGCCGAAGTTGACTTTTTCTCGCGAGAACATGTGCAGTGAGGCCGCCGATCATCGAGCGAGGTACGTGCTTGACACGCGCGCTTACGGCGGTAAGGTGCATGCTTCTAAAAAGAAAAAGAAATGAAAGAAATTAAAAAAGGAAAAAGAAAATAAAAAAATGGAGGATGCATAAGCGTCGCTTTTAAGAGCGGAACGCCATAGCATTCAAAGATCACCAACTGCTCCTCACGCTTCCCGGCAACTGCAGCTTATGCCCGAAGGCGAGCTTTCTGGTAGAAACGCGGCCTCTTGCGTGAGCCGGTCTTGTGTTTTAGTTTCGCACTTTAAATATTTCGGTCTGAGAATATTTTAACATTAAAGGCATGCGCTGTTGGTGTTTTGTTTCATGACATTTGTTCGTTAGCTCTCATTAGCAAAGTTCCGAGGAATAACTTTGTAAGCAATGCAACACAAGCTATGGGCAACTTTAGTGATAAAAGAAGAACTTTCGTGCCGTATAGAATATACATATACAGCCATTTTCGCTCACGGGACGCCACAGCCGACTACGAGAAATGTTTTTCTCGGCAACCACTCCATTAAATTTGATGAGGTTTGTTGCATTTAAAAGAAAAAGTTAAAATGTAGAGACTGTTGGTCGCGAATTTTTTATTTATGTCGTCAATATTTTAATAAATATTGGCAAAAGTAGCAAATTAACAGAAAACGAAACTATCATGTTTACAACTCTGTAACTGAGCAATAAAATACGATATCACAGTTCTGTAAATGGCACCTAATAGCACATTTAAAGCGGACAAAATTGATGTATTACACACGACTAAAAAAACGAGAAATATGTGAGTAGAGCTTTTGTAAACACTCGTAAACTATGTAACAAATTCACGTAAGATATATATCGACATATCAAGTTTGTCCACTTTGTATGCTCTCATGGATCCAGTTGACAGAGCTGCAATATCTGTTCTAGGTGCAGAGTTACGAATTTGTAAACTTCATGCTTCTATTTTTTATCCAACTCACCAATTTGTGAAAATTCCGTTTAAGAAAGTCAGGCCCTAAGTCAAAATTCTGTTTCGAAAAGTCACTAGAATATAACTTTGTCTCTCAAATGCAGTAAATTTCATTAAAATAGGTCCAGGGGTCATCTCAGAAAAGCGTTTCAGTGTTTTACATGTATTTGAACAGGCGGCATCGGAGTTGGACCCGAGCTAAAGTTTCCTCTAAAGCTGCTCGTAAGAGCACGTGCAAACCAATCGGGATACCGGAGTGCAGGAGGCCAGCCAATGACAAAAAAGCTTTTACAAACGAAAAGCTGACGTCGGCTCCTGAAAACTAAATAATGGCAAAAAGGACGAATGAAAGCTTTCCACTAAAAACTACGCACAGGACATCAATATCAGGTTAGTAACTGACACTGAACTTGGCTTGTTGTAGAATTATCTTGCGTTTCGCATTAATTAAACCAAGCCTACCAAAAAAAGAAAGACAACGGACTTTGTAGGCGGATAAGTTAGACGACGTACCGTGTATAGCAGAGATAGCTGCGTTCTAAATATTAGAAACAACGCCAGGAAACACAACAAAGTGAGAATTGGTTCT